>NC_139718.1:22658959-22721459 GCF_964188405.1 Protomyctophum parallelum | reverse complement strand
TTGCTCTAACTTGCTGGCCCGGCTCATGCCAGGCAATTCCTCTCCTGTACAGCTACTAAATCAAAAAACAGAAGAGCAGGGTGATATCAAGATTTTAGAGATAATGCCTTAAATGGCAGCCTCCGGTGTCTGATTAGCCCATCTGTTTCTGCTGCAGGGCTGAAATGCCAGCTCTGGACTTGGGGCAAAATAACTTTCAAGAGCAAGACGAGATTAGATTGGTAGGCCTACAGTATAGGCTATTATTGAACAGTAAATGTACCACTGCTGCTAAGTGAATTAGTGCTGTCTTCCTCAAAGGAAGGGTAAGTAATGTTCCTTGTGTTAAAATAAGTGTTAAATAGCTCTATATTCTGATAGTAAGAGTGTATGTTCAGTAACAGGGGTTTCCCTGTCTCTCTCAATCTACACTTGGGCCTTGCTCTCAATGGAGACTATTGGAACCAAGCAAAGTGATGATCTGGCCAATTGTAGCCCAGTGGGAGGCAATGGCTGTGACCTTTGACCTCCCAGCTGTGGTGTTTGGCCTACTAATGTGAAACAAGTTTACTTCTGTTTATGTCAGCTGATCTGTCTCACAAAGCTCTCTGCTCTAATCATATCTACCCCTCTTTCCTGTCTTTTTAATGAAACATATTACTCTTACGGTCTACTCTCTGTATGATAGAACACCCACCCCCCTTCTCTCTCTCTCTCTCTCTCTCTCTCTCTCTCTCTCTCTCTCTCTCTCTCTCTCTCTCTCTCTCTCTCTCTCTCTCTCGAGTGAATCATGTCCATTTGATGAAACTCAAACAGAGCCAATGTAAGCACTCATTTGATGAGAAACACCAAAACCTGTCAAACTGTTGAGGGTTACAGTCAAAACTGCAGCTGTGTGGCTAACATCTTAGCAATGTCTCAGCCTGGACACTGTCTTTCATTCCCCTCTCTTTCCCTTGAAATGCCGCCCTTCCATCCATCTTTCCTTTAGTGCTTGTTTCTGTCTTTTCTGAGAGATGAATCTCCCCCATTTCAACAGCCTCGTGTTGGGCATTCTGTGTTTCTGTCTTTCCTCACTTTTTCCCTCGCCGCTCCCTTTAGCCCTGTGTCCATTCCATTCTTTTCCTCCCATTCCGCACTAGTTGTGGCAGGCATTTTGGACAGGACCAAGGACAGAGAGTCAAAATTTGCTTAATCACTCGTAAAGTTTATTTTGAGTGAGGCGTGGGATTGATTGCTAATTGATGAGTCAGATAGTATCAGTTAAGTTGTCAACGTCAGAAATAAGTATGCTACATTGACATTTAACAGCATAAAGACATCGATGCCCATATGACCAGCATACATTGTAATGTTTTTATTACTATTGCTGCTATTCTTCATTTATGTCTTTGTTATTGTGTATTATTGCTGCTACAGTGTTGAACCAAAACAAAATAACTTTATTCATTATATATATATATATATATATATATATATTCTCATAAGATGTAACAATCGTTACATCTCTGCAATCGTAAATCATTCCTGTGACTGCAGAAACTTTCCTTGCACTTGCATGATATCCTCCGATCCCTGCCACCTGGCACCAGAAGAAGAATAAATAAAATAATCACAGGTAGAATAAATCTAACCACGACGAGTAGAACAAATCAAACCATAAAACGTATTCACAAATTCTGTTGGATCCAGTAGATCCAACAGAATGTGTAGGTCGGATGCCAACAACTTCTCACGCTGGGCACTCTTTCTTACCTCTCACCCTGTCTTGCGTCTCTGTCTCTCCCTCCTTCCTCCCCTCATTCCCTGGGTTGATAGCAGCCTGTGCTTGTAAGAGTTACAGTACCCAGCCCATAATGCACTCCAGACGGCCTGACTTCCTAATGACTGGTTGTGCTCCAAGCCTTTCCGGGCACGGCTGTGGCCGCCAGCCCCACACACATGCACGCACACACACACACACACACACACACACACACACACACACACCCTCACACACCCTCACACACACACACACACACACACACACACACACACACACACACACACACACACACACACACACACACACACACACACGCACGCACGCACACACACACACACACACACACACACACACACACACACACACACACACACACACGTGGCAACCAGTCATAAATTGTCTTAGTCATGGGCCTTTCTTTGCAATTGCGCCTAGGGAATCCTGTCCAGTAATGTCCAGTGACGATACTGTCATCATGCTGTGTACCTGTCTTTTCTTTAATTCCCCACGTCATGGTGTCATGGCTAGCACGCAAGTTCTAGGCTGACATTTACTATCATCACTCTCAGTAAAACATTAAAATATGACACACCTACAGTAAAGGTACCTGTACACTAGAGTGAACCCTGAGCACACTGCGAAATCCTGGCTTCAATTCTGAGTTAAATTGACTCAGGACTTTGCAGTGCATGTCGGGATCATGCACATCCTCTCCCCAATGCACAAGACAAATGAATGCGTGTAGTGGACCCACCCTCACTGTATCCAATAGAGAGGGCCATCCTCTGGGATAGCCTGGTCCTTATTAGGACGCCAGTCTTCCTTGTGCTCCAACTGCACATCAAAACCATGTTTGGGGTTCATGATGTGCAGTTTCAACATGTGTGGGAAATATAGTGTCTCTTTTTTTTTAATGTGTGTTCCATGTGCCTAGCAGTTTCTTAATGCCAACCCCAGAGCCAGATTATAGCAAATGTTGATACCCAGGTTAGGTACCCATGCATGCCTGACCTGGAGGGGCTTTGTCAGTCACTATAGGCAACAACAGTTCTGTTTATTTGGACTGACTTTTCTCCTTTTATTAGTAGCTAAAATATTTAATAGAAAGTTTATGTTCGGGCGAGCCATGTTTGGATTATTTTAATAGAACAAGTTTTATTTTTTGTTGTTTGTTTTTGTTGTTTTTAATCAAAAGCAGATCATTTTAGTGTTTGTTATTTGTCACAACTGCCATGGCTCTGCTTCCTGTTGATCAGAGCTTCTACAGTTTACTCTAGTCACCCGGTCCCTTTTAATCATTAGCTTTTAATTATTTCTCGTTCACACAGGGAAACTAAACAGACATGGTGTGAAATGCTAAAAGGACTGTGGCAGTTGTGTAGTTAAGCTCCATTTTGTTATTTACTCTCTCTCAAAAAATAAATCTCAAAATCATTTAATTTACTATTATAAATGGCTGTTGTTTGAATATCCGAATTTGCATGTTTGTATATTTATCTGAATCCAGCTCAGTCTCTGCTCTGTATGCTTGGTGAACATGCTTTTTCCACACAGGGAGGGTAACAATATTTAACATACATGATCAGTATTCCCTTACACAGCCCGGCTGTCCCCTAGAGTTCATTGCTGCAAGCCTTAAGTGCTCCAGCCATATGTTAATGATCTCACTCCAGAATGCCCTAACGTCCATGGCTGAACGTATACAGTTGTGTATGTTCATGCCAAGAGCAACAAGCAACCTCTTGACAATCGCTCGCAAAGGAGGGAGTGTCAGAGTTTATTCAAGCTTAGACCTAAATCTGGGGGAAAGTGCTGGCTTATTTTCTCTCTATGTGATCTTAGATGTACAAATACACACACTGATATACCAGCAGTTGAAACAACGTTGCACCGTTGCTTGAATATCTGTCCAGGTTTGGAATTACCAGACCACAAAACTAGATGATAATAATAGCTTTACCACTCGGCCATTATTGCGATCATACACCGATGAATCTGTTCTTGTGGTGACATTTTCTTTCTGACACTAATGCTGTTATTCTTTTCTCTGCTTTCCACTTGCCTCCGCCCACCTCCATCTCCAGGTGGCTCCAGACCCAGCAAGGGCCTCACTCCTCCTTCTGAAATGAACAATGTTGCTTTTGGCTGTGGCCAAAAAACCTCAAATTCTAAGCCATGCCTCCTATCTTTGTCAGCAACGCTGGGTGGCCTCCCATACGTAGACACGCAGTTCTGTTCTGTTCTGTCGTCCCCCCCCCCGCCCCCCCATCACCTGATGATGCGAGGCCAGGTTGACAGGGCACTCGTGTCCGTATGGGCACACACACACGTAAATGTTCACAGAACACAAATGCACATGTCTGTGCACAATCCGCACATACACCAACATTCACATACAATGGATGAGTTGTGTTGTTGCATCCTGCCACCAGGGGGTGCAGACAATATGCCCCCATCATCACCCTGGCTTGAACCTGAGGTTTGATGCCCGGACCAAAGAAAGAGCGTCCGGATGTCCTAGTAGCCTATGATGTCATAATGACTAAATGTCAGCAGTGATAGGACACATTTACCTGCATGGTGATGAGTGCAGAGATATCTGTGGATATGGGTATTTTCATAACGAGCCCCCTGCATCCTCCAGTCACCCCAAATGAAACCCAAAGGGTTTTGCTGTATTCCCTTCCTATTGCTTTTCTTTTCTTTGTTTTTTCTTTTTCATTTCACTCCTCTGCTCATCCATTTCCATTTCCACTTTTATAGACAGTGAAACATGTAAAAACAAATGTGCTGTTCAACAAATAACGCAGTTTTTCAATTCTAGATAGATTGATTCAATTTAAAGTATTGTATAATTTCTGGTAGTGTCCAGTAATTACAAATGTCTGGGTAAATATATTGAATTGGTTCTCCAGACTGTGAAAGGTTGTTCAGTCAGATTGCTGTTTAGCAATATTTGGTTGCTCTGATGAGACAACTGGGCCCTAACTGGGCTCACCCGAGGCCCTGCCTGGCCTTACTAATTAGCACACATTTTACGCCCTACACGGCCTGAAAACGTCAATTAAAAAAGAAAAAAAAAGGTCCATACTGTGTATATATATATGGGCATTCCCAGACCTGTTGTTTCAGTGCAACCTTGTCCTTTAGGGCCCTTTAGGGCGAGGTCGCTTCTTGCCATCAGGGCGTCTTACTGGTATTTGACAAAAAGGATTTGACAAATAAGTACCGGTATGTTAAAAAAATCTAAATAAAAAGTTTTTCTTGATAGTCTTGGTTTGTATAAGGCAGCAATTACACTAACCGTCCTATGGTTTTGTTTGCCTGAATACTTGCTCTGCATAATCTGACAGATTAAGCCCTGTTTTATTGTACAATTATGTCACATGACAAAAATAACTCTACAAGTTCGTAGAGCTCATAGAAGTTGTAGAGCTGCAAATCTTCCAAAATGGGACATTTCACAGATTTTGAACCTAAATAAATCCCATTGCTCTGATGTGAGGAGATCATATATATCATTTTAGATATTTCTCTGCGAATTGCGGAAGATAATGCCTGTTGCTTTGGCGTACGGTTCACATCAGAGCAATGGGATTTGGTGGAGGAGGAAAATATTATAAAAATATTTCTGCAACAAACTGCATCAAGAAATTGGTTTTGGCTCTGCGTTGTGTCGATCGGTTCGAGGGTCTTCCTGGGCCTGCTGGCTCAGCAGACACGCACACGCGCGCACACACACACACACACACACACACACACACACACACACACACACACTCACACACACACACACACACACACACACACACACACACACACACACACACACACACGCATGCGCGCGTGCACAGATCAAATCAAATCAACACACATTTTGTAGACAGAAAAAACACCCTTCAACACACAGGCCCTCTTTGGATATAGCTGTGCAAAACCACAAGAGAAGTACAGCAACATCATCCAACAAACACGCTAACCCTCTAGTGAATCTAGATAACCCTCTGAGGCTCTCATTTAGCTCAGAGCAGAACCAGACCACCACTACACACGCGCACGCACACACACACACACACACACACACACACACACACACACACTACAAATATCCCACCCCCAGCGTCCCTAACTGTGGCTGACACATCAAAGGCCCGTGTCCATGGAGGGAAGTCAGGGTGGGTCTGGGGAATCATGGGAGACAAAGGAAGCGATTAAGAGATAAGGATCAGTCTAAGATATGACATTTCATCCCAGGCAGATCCGGTAGACACACTCCATTCAGAGAAGAGTATAGCAACGGAAGGGAGGAGGGAAGTAGGGGGGGGGGGGGTTTACAGGTCTCTCCTCTACCCCTCATTGCCCCTCATTCTCCAACACTTTGTTCGGTCTGTCTGCAAAAATGGGAAAGGGTCCACTGCCGGCCCCCAAACTGGAGTGCATTAGCTGTGTAACGGCGCACCCACCGTGGTAGCCCCACATTCAAGTCTACTTCCCGCACAAAGACACACGTTAAAAACACAGGGGGACTTCAAAGGAGAGCCTTATTGTGCATTAGATTCAACTCGTAAGCGGCAAGCGCCTGCACGCCGATCTCATTAAAAAGACTGTATAGTGTTGTTGATGATTGCTCTTCGGTTGTGAATTTTCCTCTGCCATTTTGCCGTAAACACCAGAGCTTCCTCATTTTCCCCTCTTAAATAGTGTTTAGCAACACAAAAGAAGTAGGAGGAAAAAAATGCCTCATTGTGGGCCTAATTGCCTCAAGGTCATGTTACATCTCTGGTTTCACGTTGTTGCTTTCAAACTGTAGCCCGCAAACCCGGGGCCACAATCCACCTGCCTCTCAGGGAGCCGCACAAAGGATTGGTGTATGAACACAGAGGGAGTCTGTTAGCAAATAAACACTGAGATCTAACTCGGGCTGTGCTCTCAGCCAAACAACTGTTCTGTTTGCAGATATTTATGCACCTGAATAGGAGATCCTACTGGTATCCTTAACAGGCTACTGTAACTATAATCATAACAAAACAATGGCCTGTCCCCAGATGACACTATAGATCAACTACAGTCATGTTCAAAGGCAAATTAGTCCTTCATATGGGAGGGAAAAAGGGATGGGGTCATTGGGGTGGAGCAGTTGTGTATGAATAGCATTGTCTAATTAGAGGAGGGCATTTACAACTTTGCAGTGCTTCAGGGTAGTAGAAGTATGAGTGAAGAGTGGATGTTTACCCCTACTGTCTTTAATTTCCTGCCATATGGAGGAATGGAGAAATAGATGTGAAGAGACGATGGATGTAACAGAAGTTTCATGTTGCCATATTTTGTTTTTCGTGGGATTAGGAAACATTGTTTGCGGTGATGTAGCGGTATGGCTTCTTAGACTGCATTTCATGGTATTAATTAACTTAATGTTATTGTGTTTTACCAGTTGAGGATAACTTGTGATATATTGTTTCCCCTTCAGTATTGTTGACACATAAAACAGGATGTTATTTCCCTATCATTATTCCTATTTTAGCTTTTGAACGATGCGTATATGTTTGGTATAGCTCAAATGCATAGTGAGGGGAAAAACTGATAGTAAAGAAAACATGTTTAAAATGATGGTTAAGCCTTAATTGTTTTTTGCTGTATAGAGTTCAGAGTAGCTGTAGAGAGGCTATTCCTGTGATGGCATGGTCTAAAACGTATGATCAAAATCACTTAGAGACCCTCTGGTGTGTGTATGCAAAGAAGCACCACCGAGGTTCCTACCACAGGACATCTAAGCACTTGACCAGGGAGATAGAGTTCCCACTGGGGACATATATACTGCCTAAAATAATAATTAAAAAAATTACCAAAAAAGTAGTATTACTATTGTAGCGCAGGACTGGAGTCAGCCAGCACACCTGTTCCAGAGGGGTGCAGGGGAGATGCTGAGAGGTGGTTGTGGGAGTGCATGGGGGGTTCTAAGTACAGACTAGAGCAGGGGTTCTCAACCTTTTTTGCCTGGGGACCCTCAGAGATGCTTTGGCCATGTCTCGTGAGTTGTGACCCCTGCCCTGCTCCCATCCCAATACAAATTGGCCGCTACAATAACCTTAATAATAGAGAAAATACATCATAAATACCGGTAAATACTGAAACCAGATATAATCATTAAAGATGGAGTACCACGATACCACGATACCACAGTACTACATTAGACCCCTTGGTGTGGTTGTTATGTGCAATAATGTCTTTCCTTTGTATTTGGGGTTTCTTCCTGGAGTGGAGGCTGAAACCTTGACACTGACAGTCAAACATGCCAATGAAAAAAACTGTTGATATAGTGACATCACAATATCATCCCCTCCCCTAACCCCTCCCCTTTATCATACAACAACAGCTGTGGGAGCGGCTTCAGTTCAGGTGGATTACCACCGATCACCACCTTAACAGTTTGACTGCGGAAAACGATTTACCAGACTTTTAATCAACCCCCCTTCACTGCCGAGATTGTTGTATTACCTTTAGAGCATACGCTGAATTATTTGGGCTTTTAATCCGCGAAAATCGAGCGAAAAAAGCTTCCCCCGTTTGTTATGAACGGCCGGACCACCCGCCATCTTGGTACAATATTTTTTACATTGCGGCGGATTAAACACATAAAACAAAAGTCGCGTATGTCTGATATGGCAGCGACATTAACCTGGAGTAATCCATTCAAAGCACGGAAACTGTTAACCAGGCAAACCAGGCATACTTAATGAACTGGTAGGCGTGTCCAAATAATAACACACATACTGTACACTTTTTTGAAAAAGATCTTCCTCCTTATACAATAATAATACCTGATGATAATGTTAGGGTGGGAAAAAAATCACAGCACTCCATATTTAAGGAACGTTTATGCATGTAGTATGTGTACTATATGTAAATTCTTACTTTCCAATTTCCAGCCATTCAGTTGCAAAAAAACAAACAAGAAATAAAACTTTTTTTCTTCCTTTTCTCTTAATAAACTTGGGACCTCTCAAAATAATTTGGCGACCCCCAGGTTGAGAACCCCTGGACTAGGAGGAGCAGGGGGGGGGAGCCATCTTTTCATTAGCCGTATCTAATGAAACTGCACAGGGCCAGTGGAAGAAAGGCCAACTGCAGGGACACCCTGCCCTGCCCAAAATTACACCGCCAACTCACCCAACAAAAGAAGCATTCCGTCCACGCAGCGACACTGGCACTTGACACCCAATTTTAAACCTGCAGGTTGTTTCCTCAACAAGTGGAAATTTCCAAACTCCACCAGCAACCGCCCACCGCCCCCTACAGTCTCCCCCCCCCCCCCCTCCCCCCCCTCCTCCCGGCTCCCGCTTCGCAGTTGGTGTTGGTGAGAGTGAGAGAGGGTCATCGTTAAAGGGGGGTAGGAAGAGGTTAAAACTCTGTGTCCGCCCTGACCCTTTCCTCTCTACATGTATGCTTTGTTTGTGAACAGTTGTCAGGATGGAAACATCTGATAGCCTTTCTAATCACTCGGGCAACAATTAAGCCTGATTATACTTCATGAATACATAAATTTGCCATTACTGTTATTAAGCTCTTTTGTGAGCATAGTTATTTTTTCTCTTCTGACACACCACACAGGCGCACGCACGCACACAAACACACACAGCTACTCAATGGAAGACAACTGTGTGACAGTATTACAGCGAGGAGAAAACGAGCAAACCCCCTTACAACTGTCACTCCAAACATTTCTGGATAGCAACGATACTGTTTCGTTCTGCCATTAATGTAACCCAAGAAACGAGTGTTACCAACCATCGACCCCTGCACTTGTTCCTATAATTACTAATTCACCTGTGTCTGAACTCTTGAGGAGTCATTTCACCCATCTGTTTATCCTGTTACAATGAGGGCTAGAGGATGAGACAATTTCTCTACACCTGTGCAATGTACGTGCCATGTGAGTGCGTGTGTGTGCAAGTACATAATATATGTGTATGTGTGTGTGTGTGTGTGTGTGTGTGTGTGCGTGGCTGCGTACGTGCATGCGTGCATGTATGTGCGCGCATGCTCGCATTTTGCAGATGACCCCAAGGTCAAAGTATTCCATCGTTGACAGCCATATCTCCATAAGGCAGGGTGGAGTGTCCCGGCTACCATGTGCCAATGTAGAGGTGTGTATGATGGCTGGAGATGAGTCACAGACAGGGGTGAGAGGAGGTGTCACATAGATAACCCCTACAGATGGACAGCGGTAAAGAGTCTAGGGTTTCAGAACGGTTTGAGTGCGTGCACGGCGCGTGTGTGTGTGCGCGTGAGAGAGACATGCAAACAGGTATTATATGCTGAGAAGATGTGTGTGCACATGTGGGTAGATGTGTGCTTTTGCATACGCGCGTGTCTGTATACGTATGTGCACGAGAGCATGTGAGTGGAAGAGTGAAACGAGAGGCCCTGACCTCCAGCTGCACTGACATTGGCTATCATCACCATCACCCCTCCTGAGTCTCCGCTAAACAGAGAGCATGGAACAGTGCTAAGAGAGCATAGTGTAAATCTTTCAGCATGGGACGTACTGCACATTGCAGCGCTTGGTGAGGTTCCCCCTTTCCTTGTAACAGGGGATTTTAGCACTGGGAGACTCAGTCATCTCTTTTTATTTGAAAATGATTGCTCTCAAAAAAGATTGACAGGGAAGGACCCTCATGACCTGCACGAAGGGATGCCATTGTCAAGACCTGATGGACAACAAGAGGAGGTGGGATGGATTTAGGGGATTTAATCACTCCCTAAAACTTAAAAACGGGCATAAACACCTCAGTGTCTATTCTGCCTTAAATAAATTACATGAATGCCATTTTCCATTAACCACTTTCAACCTGGTGTCCTTAATTTAGGCATGTCATTACAGGCTAAAATTGTCAAAAAATGCCAAACTAATTCAAAATGTTTTCAAAAATAGATTGTATGATCGTCTATTTTGGTTATTCATCATACAATGAAGTATAAAGTGTGGTTACCTTTTTAAATTAGCTTCTGTTTATATTTTCTCTAAAGACATTACAATTTTACCGAACTTACCTGAATAACTGAGTCAATGTTGGCTTAACATCATTGTGTGGTTAAGACCTCGTGGACATGGAGTTTTGTATTTTTTCCCGGGAACAGTTTTTAAGCTAGAATTTTCAAATCTACCTGCAACGGCTGAATGGGCTAAAATGACAGACCACCGGTATGGTGATGGCTTAGTCTGCAGAGGCTGTCCTACACTCACACACAGACACAGACACACACACGCACGCACGCACACACACACACACACGCACACGCACACACGCATCATGTTTGTGAACATTTGAGGGAAGAAGACATTTGTCTGATAGAGGTATGGACTGCAGTACCCAAACAAGGCAATGCAAGCCTGGATGATCTGTTCCTGTGAGGAGGTTTATTGTCTATAAAAACTCGGCTTTTACGGTGGAACATCCAAATAAAAAGCTTTTTGAAGAGTTCGCCCAGTCAATTAGTTGGGCAGTGTCAATAGATCCCGCTGCATAATGACTCACCTGTAATTGCGTGAGAAGGGCCACTTACATGAGACCGAGTGGCACGTCACATAGGAATGACAAAGACCTCTATTCCGTTCTTTAAGTACTCATTCGTATAAATGCCCCCCCCCCCCCCACCACACACACACACACACACACCAAACCACCCCTTTTCACATGTGTCTACATGCTCAAACTCTTTCTGTCTCTCTCTCTCTTGGCTACAATCAACAGGTCAATTAATGACTCAAAATAGGAGCTGGGACATTATGCATGTCACCTCCTCCTTACTCTCCAAACATAAACTTGGAGGGGGCTCAACTCAGATTGGTGGTAAACTAAATGTCGGGCTCAATGGGTGTGCTAAGCTTACATAAACGTTCCCTCTTTGGGTCTTTTTATAAACATGCGTCTCTTGTCTTTGTGGAGGGTAGGTGGAATAATGAACGGGCAGACAATTACCATAACTGGCTGATGTTATCTCAACTCCGGGGGAGATCAGTTGAAATGTGTGTAATTGCAATGTCAAGCTGCTGAAAAGAACACCCCCTCCCCTTCACACACATACACACACACCTCCCACCGTCAGCCCCTTCTCCTCTGCCTTCAGCCACTTCAAAATGAAATTCTTTTCTTTTCCTACCCTTGTAGTCTCCCTCTCTTTTTTTGACGAGGCTACGCCTGATATGCAGGCATCAAAGAGAAACCCAACGGCCGACAGAGGGCCTGAGGCGTTGCTCGCTGCGCGAGGTGAGCCTGCTCTAGAACAGCCTAATAACCCTTGCATGGCATTGAAAACAGACCGCCATTGATAGTTTTGAATCTGCGTAAACATTCATACATTCAACAACACCTGCCTCGCTCTTTCTATGAACTGCAAGCCTGTGACAGTGAAAACACATTTTAAGCAATCTGATTGGCCAACTGTAATATGAAAACAAATGAGAGCCTAGATTTTCAGTTACAAGTACAGTAGAGAGGGTATGAGTACATTTTGCTCAGTATTGTAGACAATTAACTAAACAAGTCACTTCGGAAGTGATATGCCATCAGTCGCTAAGCAGTCTATTACTATACCAGCCACCCACACTAGTGCGCCTGGGTGCTTGCTGTGAAACAATACAAAGCAAACGTCCTCCTGACAGTTCAAAGGAGTCGCCCTCTTTTAAACGTTATCATATAATTTGGGCCAGCCGTCGCCTTGTAAATAAGTGATGTAGAAGCCTATTGTGTGATGGGGGCACAGGTTGGAGACAGGCGTCTTTACTCCTACCCGGCATGAGCCGACCAAGACAAAGGCAAGAGACAGAGCGTCTAACCTTTGATTCTTCTGAGGACCCAGTCGCCTTGTGTCAGCGCAGGACACATCGGCCACAATCATGCCCCCAACGTGGGGACGTCAAGAACAATAGGATCACTCCCACAGTGTCTCCCACAATCAGCCCCCTCAACTCGCCTAGGCTGCAATTGGATTAGCAAGTGTCCAACAACCACATGTTAGCCTAATTGACATAAAAATGAAATTTGAGAACAATGACGGCCAGCCTATGGGCATACCCCAGACATTGACAATAGCGTTCTTTTTACCCTTTTCCAGCACTTGCAATAGAATGCTGTTCAAAATAGGTGGGGAACATAGATGGATGAAACAATGAAAAACTCTGGGATAATTACTATTTCCCGTCTTTGCTTGACCTTTTCTTAAATTTGAATCACTCAAAGCTGATGAGATGCCACATAATAAACCAAACATTTTATTTGGGAAAGACAGAGCATCAGAAAGACGTCTCTGTTGTTTTTCCTTTGAGCAAAATTTAAAATAATTGAACAATAGCCACCAGGCAAAGTTTCAGATTTGAGTTTAAATCCAAATTCATGTCCAGCAGGGCATTTCCTTTTGTACAGCCCGTTTACTTGATCTTTTTTACAGTTACCTACCAAGTAAAATATATTTTGTTTCAAGGGACCTACCTAATAAAGTAATAGGCTTTAAGATCAATGTAAGAGGTTAATTAAAGTCAATGTACATTTCTGATTATTTCAAATGATTCATCCAAAACAATCAGTATTGTGACAATTTCACACAGTGCTCTAATTTACACAAGTACACAAATGGTGCATCTTGTGATCTGCTCAAACGTATTATTGGAAGGCAATTCATGTTTTTTATTTTTCTTGAAAATGTATATAATATGAAAGCAATAAATATTAACAGTAAATAAACTTTACTTTTTAGATTTTTTTTTTTACTATTTTCTCATTAAAAAACGTATACAATCTAATATACATTATGAAAAGTTGTACAGCGTTTTATTTATGTTTTAAAATAAGGACTCACTTTTATTTTTAATATGTAGATATAAATATATATATATTTTGTCAAAATATATGATCATATTGTCAAGGAAACAAAAAAAGAATTAGACAAACATACATCTCCACATAATAGTTATAAATAAGAGTCCAAGTGAACATTTTTGGGAGTAAGGCGGGCAGACATCAATTATTTAAGCGTCCATATTGCTTGTTTCGACTCGCCCAGTTCAAGTCCTAGTTACTCTGCTGGTTAGCGGCAGCCACAGCCCTCCACCACCATTTCCTGGTAGTTTTTTAGGACCACCTTGTCGTGTTCATCTAGGTAGAGCATGCTGATTGCACTGAGCTCCGTGGGCACGCAGCAGGCCTTGGGGATGTTGGTGTTTACAGAGTTCACCAGTGTCTGAACAATGGCATGATTGGTTGAGTTCAGGTGGTCTGCCAGGGGGAAAGGGCACTCCCCATGGCAGTAATATGCCTGGTATCCAGGGGGTGCCACTATCCAGTCATTCCACCCTACGTCGCTGAAGTCCACATATAGCGCGTGGCGTCTGCAGTTGCGGTTGCGCTTTCGACCTTTTTGCTTAGGGCTGCGCTTGGCCCGGCGGGTCAGTGGATGACCTTTACCGTCATGGCCGAAGGTGACCAGGAGGGGGCGTAGCTGCTCCCAATCCTCACCAGGCTCTTGATGTAGTGAGCGGCTAATGCGCACATGTTGGCCTTGGTGGCGTGGTGTCTGGTTGAGGTGCAGCACCTCAATGGCCAACCCGTGATTGGGCAAGCGTTCACGCGTCCAGCGGAGCACGGCCGGACTGACGTCAAAGCTCTCCCAGCGCGAGGTGTTGTGGCGCACGAGCCGGGTGTCCAGGAGCCGCGTAATCAGGTGGCCAGCTCGTGGGGCCTTCAACACCTCGTACACATTTATCCGATGAAGAAGCCCATGGTCGTCTGAAATGGCGCCATTAATGGCATCATCAATTTGATGACGGTAGAGTCGCAACTCAGCTGAGGAGAGCAGCTCGTCCTCTGGGATGCTGCTAAGGTTGAACATGAAGCGAAGAGGTTTGGTCTCTCCATCCCTCAGCTCGCCCTCGTCCACCCTCTCCATGTGTTCTGAAGACAGACAAGAAGACACAAAGATGGTTGATACATTTAAAGACAACATTGCAAAGTACCATGTTTTGTGCAATTTATATTTATGAGGGACATCCTTTTATTGTGAAATTATTACATCTCATCCTCAAATGCTTCCTCCTTTTGTATACTAAAATGATCACAAACTGCTTTATGTTGGTACCAGTTTCCCATCTGTCATTCTTGACATTTCCAACCACATCGTCTGACATCGCCTGCAGGAGTACTTTCAGCTGTGCTAAACGCATACCACTGCACTCTAACATGCCTTAATTGACACTAAAGAATGTACATGCTTGCTTTTCAAGGCCTCCGGGGTGCTCGAGGGCACAAATATACATGCAGCACGATTTCCTTATCTATCTATAACACTGGTTCTGAATGTTGGGTCCAGGGACCCCCAGGAGTCCTTGACTGATGGTTAGGAATCAAATGGACCCTTATGGGTCTGTTACTCTGGAAGTGTACAAATGATGTGTACACTCAAATTTAAAATAACACTGGGGAGCCCAGAGATGTTTCCTTTTTTATTTAGATGAAATAACGTTATGTGGCCTAATATGCATATAAAACTACGGTTTCTTGAAATAACAAAGGTTGAGGAGCATTGGTCTAATTAGGATCATCCAACACTTCCATCTGTGCCTTAAGTTTTCTGAAATTATTTGAAAAATATAACTTTCTTGTTTGTAGTTTTTCTATATATTATGTAGAAAACAAAGGATATTTGTGACCCAAAAAATGGGTCCCGGCCCAATGTTTGGGCAACACTGCATTACGGGAGGGTGGTGATTAACGTACCACAGCTACAGTATAAACATAGTGGAGGCTCCCTGTTCCACGCTCAGTCTGCAGATTTCTGGCAAGATCACCATTGTTGGGGAAAGGAATGTTGTGTCTACTATTTTCCTGCTCAAGCCACCCCTGTTATTTCACACCCAAGCCTTAATCTTACCCAGGTGGTTCTCATTATTAAAACCTGCTGTGTTTTTGATTGGCTCTGCAGTTTGTTCGCTTAAGACATTTATCATTTTCATCATGAATAATCGTTACGGATTCAGACGACAAGGTAGAAGACCCCTCATCTATCACAACCCCCTGCAATGGATATCAATCAAGACTTGAAGTCAAAGTCTCGAAATATGAAATCTGCAGCCACGCACAGAGATTCTCAAGCACTCATTTGATATGATTTTATTTGTTCTTCTCTGGGACCCCAATCTATGCATCCTCAGTGTTAATTTAACTCCAACAATAATGTACAAATGGAACCAACATTTGGTTCCATTTGTACACTCTCTGAGTTACAAGCTGGTGTATATCAATCAATTAGCTAGTGGGGACCTAATGGAACCCCCTCAAGGATCACTGGGGTTCCCTGGACCCCACGCTGAGAACCAGTTATGTATGATGTGTGAAGTGAACCCAACTGTACTGTAGTTGCAGTTGCTAATTGTAGTTTAAATGCTTTACTTTTGATGAAACACAAACGAGATGGTGAAATTCATACTCAACATAATATAAAGGAAATGGCTAAATTCATATTTAGAATTCTACATCTACATACTATCTACAGTTCTACACATTAGCAAAAAACCTTTACCAATCATACGTGTGTAAGTAGGCTTGGACAAACAAGTTTTACTGTCCTGTTGGTCAGTGGAAGGTTTGGAAAGCATTTATTTTTCGTGGGAGAATTTCATATATTAGTGTGGTTGCCCGAATGGGCAACCAGACTCTTGTAACTGTGACACTTTATTCTTTCACTGGAGTAGTCTTTATTTTGACGCTTTATACCTCCCACACTGTACGCTGTATGCACTTGAACCATATGTCAAATTGACCGGAAAAATCGGGAATCGTGTGCTTGTATTTTGTTAAGAGAAATGTTGTATAGTTTAATTGATATGAATTTATTAGTGAATTAAATTTCCCCATTGACATGAATGGGAAAAGGCAAAAATTCACATAAAAGTATTTGTTCGTCGGAGACTGTAATCACTATAGTTACAAAACTTTTAGGGATAATTCAACATTATCCCTAAAATTATTTAACCCTAAAATTTTATCGGTCGGCCTCATGGTGGCGCTATAACAGCCCACTTTACCTTTTGGCTTATAACTCTTGAACCGTAGGTCGTAAAATCAAAATTATTTTTTCCCTGGATTCCTTGGGTCATGACGCATCTCCCCATATAGGCCACGCCCATTTCCGCCATGATAGATTCTCCGCCATTTTGAATTTTGTCCAAAACACACTTTTTGCTTTTCCTCCTACAGATTTCGTCCAAATCTCACAGAAATCGGCACACGTGATCTCTGGACCCATCCAATTAAAACTGAGCCGCAGAATTTTGAAAGTGCGTATCGTTCGGCCGTAATCGTCTTCCGAAGTTAGTAGGAGGGGCCTATATCACAAAAAATGCCATAAATCACGAACGGAATGTCCAATCCATCCCAAATTTCAATCACATGTCCGGGGTGGTTCAATCAACCAAGTTCTAAAAGCAATTCCATTTTCATCCATAGGGGGCGCCGCAAATGCGAGAAATGTAACCGTTTGTCGCAAAAACATGAATTTCGGGGGTTAAATCCCCTCCGAATGACTTACGCATGATCTAAGGCGTGACTTGAAATTGTAATTGGCTGGCAATACTAGTGGGAGGGGCATATGTAAGCCACTGCGGCAACCACACTCTGCAATTTTTTTAAATTGCGAATTTTCTAGTTTAATTCTGTCTTCATCTTAGATTTGAGTAAAGTTCCATTCTGCCTTTCTCCTCTTCACCTAATTACCCATATAGCTGTATTTGCAACAGCCTTCTGTCCAAACCACTCTTTGTGGAGGAGACCTGTGCTCAACTGAAGTAAGCTATCATACAATAGTGCTTACATGAAAGCGAGAAACAAGTTCACACTCCCACTCAAAAAGAGCTCAAAGCGTGTTATTAACATAGTTTAGCAAAAGGAAAAAGGAGGGAAAATGCCTGCAGAGAGCAGTAGAAACACACATGCTTGCGCACACGCACACATACACACACACACACACACACACACACACACACACACACACAGTCAAATCCAGTTAATTTAACTCTGGTCATTTGTACAAATACATTAAAACTGAGGATTTTACTATGTTGGTCGTTTCTTCCAGAGTGGCTTTTGTGTGTGTGTGTGTGTGTGTGTGTGTGTGTGTGTGTGTGTGTGTCTGTGCGTGCCGTGCGTGTGTGTGTGTGTGTGTGTTTGTTAGCACTGGTAGTGTGTTAGATAAGCCCCATTAAGGCTGACTCATCCCTCCTACACCCCCCTCCCCCCAAGGGCGGACATGTTCTCCTCCAGCCATCTCCACAGTCGCCACAACTTTACTCTACTACGCTGATTGCTTTCTCAGTTTCTTCTTGCTCTGGTAAACGAGCCCCCCAAAAAAATCCCCTCTATATACATAATGTTTTTGGTCTCCTTTGCAATGGTTGCTTGTGGGCTGTTTGTCTTGCTTATCAACCCACACACTGTTCTCATGTGAGCACGTTAGTCAGCCGGGAGAAAACCCAGGGCCAAATCGAAACCTCTGTCTTTCTGGAGCAAACTAAGCAAATCCAAGCCACAATAAACAGAAACCCTTCTAGTCGTCGTCCCCCACACACACACACACACACACACTCCCCTGCCTCTCGATGTTCTTGTCCCTCTATCACCCTTAGCTTTAAGCTAGACTGTTTTTCCATCTCTCCAGGGAGCTGCAGCAGTCTCCTCTCAGCGCCCACATTGCTGGCAACAGGGGCTTTATTTAGAAGGCTGCAGAGTAGCATTAAAGATAATTGCACGTTGAGGAAGGTCCCTCTAAAAGGGCCCTCCATATAAACTGGAGACATGAGAGAGGGAGCACACTCCAGCAGCTCCGGGCCGAGACAGGACTTTTTTTTAAAGCCATGCAGTGCTGCTGGGTGGGGTGAGCAGTGTAACTCAGTAATATGAAGGTATGCTTTTCCTTGAGCTGCTAACCAAACATGCAGAGAGTTTTGTCAAATGAGGCTCTTGGGAGAGAGGAGTAGCTTGTCTAGCACAATTTCTTCAACCCTCTTTAGACAGCATTTTGTGACCACATCCTTAGATTCTATAGTTTATGTTGAGCTGGGTGGAGAATGTCATACCATCAGGTTCAATGAGATGTAGGAAGAGTTGCTTCTTTTTCTTCTTTCTTTCTTTTTTACTCTCCCGTAAAACTGCTTATACTTTATGTACTGTGTTGACCACAATTCCCCAAGGGTCTGTACTTGAACCTCTTATTTTTTTATACCTGTAAACCAAATCTCTTTGCTGAAAACAGGTGATCTACAAGCTCACATAGCATTGCGTTGCGATGCATTGAGACTCTTGTGAGCTGTAAGATCGCCGGATTTCTGCCTGTTTTTTGCCGAATATTCACCTATTATGCCCAGAATAGGAACGCTATGGTTCATGTGGTTAAGGGTCCACACCCACACTAATAAAATGTGCTACCACCAGAATCAGTGGAATGCCAAGAGACAATGACCTCCATTGTGGTTTAGTGTTGCTGTGCAGACCTACTGTATCTAATCATGACTCTTTCGGCTGCAGAAAAAATATTCTTCTTCATCTCCTTGTCTACCTTCCCTTCCTCCATCCGTCCTTACCTTCATGGTGGAAGCCCCTGACAGTGTTGGCCCGGCTGGCCGACCTCTCGGGGTACTCGAAGGCTATGTCGTGCGCTCCGGCCTCCTCGGCCTCGCCCGACTGCAGCCGGTAGAGGTCCAGCAAGTAGCGGGGCACGGTGGCAGAGCGGCTGGGCCGCGGCCGCCTCTGCAGGCCGAACATGTGCAGCAGTGTGGCCTCGAAGTCCCGCAGCAGTTCATGGCTCTGAGCGGCCGAACGACCCTGCAGGCCCGGCACTTTCTTCTTCCCTTCTTCAGGTATCAGACTAGCATGGTTGCTCTCTCCCAGCAGGACTTGGCATATTAAAATGACCATCAGCATTCGATTACCAGGAATCATGATGTCTCTGAGGGACAGGGGCAGATGGCACAGGGAGATAAGGGATTTAGACAGGACTGAACATGCCACAAGAGGGTGAGAGAGACACAGATAGAGGCAGAAATGGGAAACAAGAAAAAAGTAGAGGGAGGGAGGGAGGAAGACTGAGCTCTGTTTTAAGTGACATTATACATTTTGTCTCTCCTTCGGTCTCTGACGAAAACCTCCAGATCTTCCCTAAATGTTCCCACTGAGAGGGTGTGCTCTAATTGGTTATAATAGTCCAGGCTGCCTTGTTTACAGTAAAGCAGCCCCCAGATCAGATAGTTCTCTTGCAGTTTATCTCTGGCAACATCCTCCGAAGGTAAACAGCTGGTTTTAGAACTCAGCTTTTTGAATGGAATCTGAGGGTCATTCCTCTTTACTCTCCCCCACTGTCTCCTCCCCTCCGCCACTATGATTAGACAAATAAGAGAGGGGTCAGAGCAAATTCTTAACTCGATAAGGAGCCAGAGTCCCTCTCACAGTCTGATCCAACCAGCCATGAGGCAAACAAAGAACCATGTGCCACACATTTCACCAGGCTTTTTTCTCCAGACAGAAGAAGGTCTTCCTTGTACAATTTCCTTATTCAACACACCACAGGGGCTTTTTTAGTTAAGGGTACGATGAATGCCACATAAATCAGAGGAATCAGAGGAACAGAGAGAAAATGTGGCAATGTATCACATGGCACAAATTAAATTGGCGTGGTCCACCTACTTACCGACAGAAAATAAAGCATGGGAAAACAGTCCATGTTTGTTGGGAGCAGGCAATGGACGTGTTCCTCAAGGAAATGTTAGGTGGCACTGGGTGGCTGCAGGAGAACGTTGGAATGACCCTGTTCCTGAAAAATATACAGAAAAAGAGATGTTATAACACAGAAGTACACATTTGAAACACTTACATGGTATTTACTTGAAACAAGGGGAGAGGGAATGTGTGTGTGCATGTCTGTTTCTGTTTCTGTGCATGTCTGTCTGTCTGTCTGTGTTTGTGCATGCACGCATGCGTGTGTGTGTGTGTGTGTGTGTGTGTGTGTGTGTGTGTGTGTGTGTGTGTGTGTGTGTGTGTGTGTGTGTGCGTGCGTGCGGCTGCGCACGCATATACTGTATGTGTACGTGTTTGTGGGCAGATCCATGTTTATATGCACATGGTGCATGTTTTCATACCTCCAAATGTTTCTTTAAGGCTTATCACTTTGGTACATGGTCTAAAAGGTTACACTATCACTCTATTTACTGTGACTGGAATGTCAGGAGGCGACAGCCACAACGCAGAGAGCAGCTCCCCTCTGCCTGACACTCGACTAGCAACAGTGCAAATAGGAAACCTTTGACCATCTTTTTTTAATCGAGAACCGCTTCAGTCTCAGACAATAGCCGATAAAGGCCTGCTTCTAATGCACAATGGTGTCAGGGCCATGGTCAAACAAGGAAAAACACTTAAATAGAAAACAGTTCTTAGAATCTACTGTACAATGACGTCAGGGCCATGGTCAAACAACAAACCACTTAAATAGAAAACAGCTCTGAGAATCTATGTTGCATTTGCAATTATAATTTCTTACAGAATATTATTCCTTACAGGACAATATTATCATCTCCAGATTAACTCACTCACCCTTAATAATAATAATCCCTCCAAATAACCGATGCAAGATCACTGATTTCCAGCAAAGAACTTCAACTCTAACACTCCAAAGATCTCACAGGTTATTGTAATGTTGATGACAGGCCTTCTGCCCTTTGACCTCTGTCATCAACAAATTAATCTACATTCCTACGTAGAATCACGCACACATTCCTGTTAGTACGTTTCAAGCAGGGCATGCTTGTAACATGCAATACGCTTAACTGTTCTATATACATTATATAGCGTATATTATTAAATAGTAGGTATACTGATTTTCAATGAGGGGTCCAGGGGGTCCCCGGCTAAATGAGTCATAGTTAGGGCCCATGTGGGTCCATTTCGTTCCAATTGTACACTCTCAGTGTACACTGAGTTAGATTGGGGTCCCAGAGATTAAAAAAACCTCATACAACATATATATAAGCACGCACACGCGCGCGCGCGCGCACACACACACACACACACACACACACACACACACACACACACAGTATATATCATATCAATGGCTTCAATGTGCTTTTAGTATAATAGCACAAGTATAATCATTAAATCAATTAGGATTATTTACAAACACTGTCTGTTTCTTTTCCTCTACTGGCATGGTTGAGACGCCCATGGTATGTATCACAACAACTTGGCTTTCACAGCTCTGTTGCTCAAAAGAACGTTACTGAATCACACTAATAAAAAGTAAAGGTTTTAGAGAGCGCAGGCCCAGGGCAAACTCCAGAATGTTACTGAATCACACTAATAAAAAGTAAAGGTTTTAGAGAGCACAGGCCCAGGGCAAACTCCAGCAGCACAAAGCTCAGCACTACAGATTAACGCAAGTGTTTGGTCATCATTTGGAGCCGGTTCCACTGGAACGAAACCAAGCATTACAACAGCTAGGATGCACATTAACAGGAACATTATGTGTAATATACAGTTTTGAGTGTGATTGTGTCTGCGCGTGTGTGTGATGTGCTTGTCTTGTGATTATCTTGGTCCCAGCATGGCTCACTGTACACTCAATCAAGGATCTTTTTCCCAACAGCATTAGACTTTGACCTGCTGGTGACCCCTCGTTCTCGGTCATGACACTGGATATTGTGTGTGTGTGTGTGACGTGTGTGTGTGTGTGTGTGTGTGTGTGTGTGTGTATGAGAGAGAGTGAGTGCCAAGTGTATGTGCATGCATGTGTATGTCTGTGTTTGTGAGCGTGGATCAGTGTGGTGTAAGAGCGTAAGTGAATGAGAGGAGTGTGTGTGTGTGTATATGTGTGCGCGTGTATGTGTGTGTGCCAATGCTTGCATGTCCGTGAGAACTGTGGCAGAGAGAGGAGGGCTCAGAACATGATCAGCTCTATTACCCATGGGGTGGGGGGATAACGTGTGTGTGTGTGTGTGTGTGTGTGTGTGCGTGTGTGTGTATGTGCATGTGAGAGACTGTGTGTCTGTGTGTGTGTGTGTGTGTGCTTGCACGCGTGTGCGTAAGTGTGCGCATCTCTGACAACAAACGCTCATTGTACAGGGAGAGGGCCTCTCCCATGATTACAGGGACTCATAGCACTGACCATACAGAACATCTTGTAACTGTAACCAGCCACTGACAAAGCTGCAGGCTAGAAAAGACAGACTCTCAAAGTGCTGCAATGATGATGATGAAAGAAGATGCAAGACAGATAGATAGGGAGTAACTTTCAGCTGTGGAAGACAAAAAAAAGGCCAGGGGATTCCTACTAGTGTGTCTATTCTTGCCACCAATGAGTTTATGAAATAAATGCTATAAACATTAGCAGCTGAAAACAAAACTGGCTCGTCCGTTTACACCAGTGGCTGTAACAATACTGATGATTTACTATGGGTTTATTGAGATTATTAACATAAATCTATGGGTGCATTGTTGGTTATACAACACGATCAAAGCAAAGGATAATTCCCAGATAATAGACTGCTTTTATAGGCAACTTCACACTTGCAGACTTTTGAACTGGATTAGAGGCAGAACCATATTTTGCAACAAATGCAGTCCAGGCTGCAATTAGGCCCAGGCAGTCAACTGCCCTTGGCTTGGTTAGATCCCCCTTGGCCTCTCTCTCTCTCTCTCTGACCAGAGATAATGTGATCAGACTATGCACATGGCCCTTTAGATGTGTTTCCTGAGGAATTTGACAGGGATGGTGGGAGGGAAGGAGGAAGGGGGGAGGAGGGCAGCAGGTTACCACGGGAACAGATCCCTGGCCTGATTTTACCATTTAATGTTACAATGCATAACTTACCAACATGTTGCTGAACGTCGTATAGCCCTGCGTAATCCGTTGTTTTAGTCTGTTTCTCTATTTCATGCCCCATTGTTCAGTTTAAATGTTATTAAATCCCTTAATAACTAACTTAAATGATACAGGTTAGGTTAGGCTTAGCCATCTAGCACACAAGCTGACCTAAAACCAAGGGACCACAAGCATAACAGGCCTATATAGCCTTTTAGGAGGAGGCGGGGGGGAGCTTAACACTAAATAACATTTGTCTAACTTTGTGATAACTAGATTGAACATATCTGTGAGGTCAGAGGTGTTTAACTGAACTTGGAAATGCAAGTTCATTTTTGAACGAAAATAATCATGCGATGTCTCCTGTTGTTGAAGGGTTTAGGTTTAGGGGTTTTATATGCTCCCATGAGCAAATCGACAGCAAGAACATTCACAGTCAGTGAGATCATTGAAACCAGGTTAATCGTTTTGTTAGGCTATATGTTTTGAAAGGCAGTTATCTTCACTCTGATGTGTATTCCCAAAGATGAATACTCTATGTTCATTTAACAGGAAGGAACATAAATTAAACACAATTAGGTTTGGCAATGTCAATTGGCCTCCAGTTAAATTACACAACAATCTCCTGCAGCTGGTAGTTCACTACTAAATTGAACCACTTAGTATGATTTCAAAACTTTAAGCTGTTGTTTCTTTTTGAAAACCTACAAAGCATATAGGCCCTTGGCCAACTATGGCTTCAAATGAATGGAGAGGTTTACTATAGTAGTATTATACGCTAGTATAGTAATATAATAATAGGCTACATAGTATTATATTATTAATAACAATAATAATAATGATCATCATCATCACATGGATTAAGAAATAACGTGTTTTTCATCAAAACAAATGCAGTCAAATTGCAATCCTTGCATGATTTCATGTGGAAACAAACTGTGCCATGAAGGACGCCACGCGCACGCCGGCCTGTAAATGTCTAGTGAAATGACAAAATGTGTTTATTACTGTCATCTTAAATGTGCCTTTTGATAGCTATGCTAGACAGACGTGACACTAATGTTATTGTTGTTATATTAAAAAAAGATTAGGCCTATCCGCAGCGAATTTAGACTACAGAGTTTCAGTGGTTTGACATTCCTTTTTACAATAATGATAACATTTACACTTTGTTAAACATTGCTGGTTAGTATGTGTCATTTCAAAGTATGCTAAACTCGCCCGAGTAAAGAAGAAAGTCCTCATATTTACGCACGAGTGATTTTTGAAGGCCGAGTGAATATCGCATATTACGCATATTGATTTAGTATAGGCGGTGTCAAAAATAATAAGACAAACGTGTGATTGATATTATAAAGTAGGCCTAAACGCCAGATTTTGAGACGGTCACTCCATCTTTCACAATATAGGCTACAGACGCATGTAGCCTACACAGCGGGGCAAGACATTAAGCAGATGCAGGTGTCCAAATTGCCAAATGTTGCTTAACTTCGGGAAAGTTAAAACTCGTGCCAAAACGAATGCGCACACTTTTGATTGTGCTGCTGAAGCGAGAGCAGCAGGAAAGAATGGCCTGGCGGATGGGTTGTTGAATAGAATAGCCTACATTTTCTTCCCCTTTGAACATGTTCTCGTTAGATTGGTTTCTCACAGGCTGTCCGGCAAAAATACGTGTAACCTGCTGCTGTTTAGTGTTTAGTTATGCTGTAGGCTCCTCGAAGATCACGACCCAATTCACCGTCACCAAAATACATTTTCATGCTTCAGCTGTTTCTTAGGCTGTGCAATTGGATATTTGTATCACATGACACAGTATTGTACCTAGGCTACTGGTCCATTTCTGACAAATAATGCTTTGCCCTGAAAACCCGAATCGATATGAGCGGATAGCGTCTCACGTGCAGGCTCATATTATCAACGAAATGACAGACTGATTCAACAGGTTCGACTTATTAAAGGCGATCTGTCGAAGCCCCTCAAAACCACGCTGAAGAATGAAGCGGTGCTTACCATCAGTATGGGTACAGGTATCCTCGAATCAAATGAATTTGACAAAAGGAAGGTGCGATGTCTCCACGCAATTGCAGTCCAGGTAGGTGTAAAAGCACGTACCGAAAACGCCGAATGAGCTCTGCCTACGGAAGAGCTCTGTGACTTTGCCTCATTAATTCCTTATCGACCAATCTAAAAAAAAATAAGAGGACGAGACGGTGTCTGGAGACAGGGCGGTGTGAACTGAAGGCGCTTCAGGTCTGCTGCGGGGCTGATATCTCCAGAAGTTCACCGGGGCGGAACAGCGCTCAGGCAAGCAGACTCTCCAACTGATCAAGCATCTATAGTCCCTTGCAGTTTTTATGTGTCCGCCCAATTTACCCTCTCTGCCTCCTCCCCTACCCCCACCTCACTCAACTGTCTCAAACACCTTGGATAACCCCCCCTCCTTCCCTCGCTCTCCTCTTTAAACGAAAGAAGCGCGTTGCGCGCGCCTGGCTGGCTACTTGTAGCCCTATAGCTATGAGTTTGGAAAATAAAACATATTGCTTTGCAATGCAATGTTCACCGTATTTGCACCCATATCGTTGCAATTCAGTGTAAACGAGTTTTGAGTGGTGTATAATGTCGATGTTCCCTTTGTTAATTCTGTCTATAAATAAATTGTGCTCCCACTATTAAATACACCTGGCAAGCTAAAGTAGGACAAAATTGGATAGCGCGCCTTGCGCTCTTTTTGCAAGGTCACGTAAACGCGGGGAATCAGGTTTCCTTGTGTGTGTGTGTGTGTGTGTGTGTGTGTGTGTGTGTGTGTGTGTGTGTGTGTGTGTGTGTGTGTGTGTGTGTGTGTGTGTGTGTGTGTGTGCGCGCGCGCGAGAGAGAGTGTTTGTGATGATCTGTGCATATTTAGACTGCAATGTGCAACTATACAGCAAAATATTGACAAATTATGTCCTTTAGGCCTTATAGGATCTCATCTATCACATATAATGTGCGAAACTCAAGTGTTCTTCCCTGTCCCCCCCCACTCCTCAACAGCTTCTCTGTTTATTGTGTTCCTATGGATACGGTCATCTGGGATTGACCAGCTAATGGCAGCTATTGAGTTTTGTTTTGTGAGAAGATCTTTTGAATTTATAGGAAAACGGTGTGACAAAACGGCACAACTTAAGCCACCAATAATTACATTGAAATTGGTGGACCCTGAAATGTATACTGGACAACTCACCCAGTGCTTGCCCGTGTTTCCTCCCGGAATTTCCCCCAGTGAGGGGGATAACTTTATTGGCTGTTTGTATTCTTTGGGGGAAATATAAAAAGGTACTCCTGTGGAAAGGCTATATTATTTTACTTATATTAACCCTATAAACAATTTTGTATAATTTAGTATATATGTAAGGTTTTGCCCACTCAAATGGTACCTCGTCAGATAATCCCCACATAGCCTATACAACAACTTCCGTGAAGTAGTAGTAGCCTTTTCATAAATTGTTGTCCTGTTACCATGTACACAAGTCGTGTGCTTTCAGCTTTTCATGGTGTCATGCACAAAGTAACAGTTTTTGTATATTGACTTTCGTTTGAAATGCACCCATTCTACATACTGTGAAATAACATTATCAATCAATCAATCAATCAATCAATCAATTCTCAGTGTAATAGTTAATTGTCTCAAATGGACAACTTCACAGTTAAATGAAGATTATGTCACTGCATGTGACATAATCTTTTTTTTAAATGAATTTATTTATAGTTTATACCTTTTCCTTTTTCTGATTATTAAATTAAAGTTCAACTTTATTGTCACATCACATGTTTATACAAAGCATATGAATGGGTGAATTTATTTTGTGCAAGCTAACTAAACATTTTGTGACTATATAATAACTACATTAGATCCATTGGAATACAGGCTATTTTCCCCCATTTTCTGAAAAGTAACAGTTTCGTACATTCAAGGTTTTGAAGGTTTTGAGGCGACAGTGACGATATGTACTCTGCTGCCTGTTTGAGTTATACAGAACTATCGTTTGTTGCCCATTACTTAACCTGTCCGTCACCCTGACAGACTAGAATGTGTTTAGGCTTTGGTTGGGGAAGCTTATTGCTCTAGTGAGCTCATGATTGCCTTGCCTCGAGCATAAATCTCCATGCAAAACAGTTATGCAAAAGCTGCAGATAATAGATACACTGCTGTGTGTGTGTGTGTGTGTGTGTGTGTGTGTGTGTGTGTGTGTGTGTGTGTGTGTGTGTGTGTGTGTGTGTGTGTGACTGTGTGTGTGTGTGTGACTGTGTGTGTGACTGTGTGTGTGTGTGTGTGTGTGTGTGTGTGTGTGTGTGTGTGTGTGTGTGTGACTGTGTGACTGTGTGTGTGTGTGTGTGTGTGTGTGTGTGTGTTGGGGGGAATGGTTTGTGACTCATGGGGGCTAATAGCCTATACTTCACCTTCTGACAGACGCATTTTACATGGATGATATGAATTGAATACATGTATTTGCTGATACTGGATTGGACTTTTAAGTTATAGCAAATATTTAGCCTATTAGTTTCATTGTGCCATGATTCAGCAATGACACTATGGGCTGTATTTTGCGTAAGTACCAGGTCTTATTACTTAACTTAAGACCTGGAGGCGTGATCAATGCCATTTGGCTATTCTGAGTGTCCAAAGAGCATTGACCACGCCTCCAGTCTTAAGTTAAGTAATAAGACCTGGTACTTAAGACACGCAAAATACAGCCCTCTGTCTCTTGTGTTGTCCATTTAACCAAACGCTACAGTATACGTCACTGACTGCATGGGGCCCCACTTTTCTAGTCTACACCAGTAAGACGCCTGAGGGCGAGAAGCGCGTGCACTGGCCATATACTGTATGTAGCGTGTCTTGAGTGTACAGGGTGTGATGAGGTCAGATCAATATATGGAATGTCAGAACAGGTCAGCTCCATATATGGAGATCTAAGGGTGGCAGCAAGGGCAGTGTCTTGAGTGTACAGGGTTTGATGAGGGCCCAGGTAGGGCCGGGCCTTAGTTTTTGGGCCTGTTGAGAACTCTAGTTTTCGCCGGCTGCCAGGCGCGGCTGCACAACTAAATTTGGGGCAGGCCCGTCTAGAGTTTAAATGGACAGGCATCAGTCAAAAGGTGTGAGTTGTGGCAAAAGGTGGCTGGTGCGTGAGTCTCTGACGGCAGCACCGCTGGCGTTCCCTGGCCAAACGACAGCACCGCTCGTCAGCAGTCTCCTCCGTGAGAGTGGAAGTTGTATACTGCTGGGGCAGATTGGCGTGTGCACGCATCCGCCTGGGTGACGGCAGACTGCTGGGCGAGTGCTGTCGCTTTGGCATGGGATCAACTTTGACCAAGAAATGCACAATGAAGAACAGGTAGAACAGGGTTTATAGCCATGGCCAGGGTTCATGGCCATATATAGCGTGTCTTGGAGACGTGACTAGACGTGATATATGGGGGACATTCCCATATATGGGCTTAAAGGTGTAGTGAAAAGCCTCGAGCATAAATCACAGTGTGTGACTGTGTGTGTGTGTGTGTGTGTGTGTGTGTGTGTGTGTGTGTGTGTGTGTGTGTGTGTGTGTGTGTGTGTGTGTGTGTATGTTTGTGTGTACGTCACCATTGAGAGCCAGTTATACCAGTACTTGCACGCTCTGCTTGCGCACTATTAGGCCATTTATGGCTTACTTGGGTGCACCAAGCAAGTAGGCACTCGACAGAGTGCAGTTCTAGTTTATTTATTATTTCCAGAATGCAGGTCTTCATTAGGTAACCTCTTACTTATACAGTCTTTTTTTTAGGCCTGTATCTTGGATCTCATTGCCATTGACCTGGTCGCCATTTAGCAGGTGCATGGCAAGTTTAATTATAAAAAATCCAATATATTTTCTAATCAGTACTACAGTAGGCTATCTTGTCATGTGTGGTGGAAAAAAGGCTGATAGGAAAACATTGGAAATCTTCAAACTAAAGCCAATTAACTCCACACGGAGGTGGGGGTCAAAGTCGCTTATAATACGCAGAACTGGCAACACTGCAAACTGCACTGCAGGCTGCTTTTTGCAATTTGCATGGGGAAAAAAATGCTAGTCTGTTGCAATCTGACGTGTCTGGGTCTGATGTGATGGGATCACAGTGTGTTGCAAAACAATACCCTATTTTCTGTGTATATCCCAGCAAAAACATTCTCATATCGCACAGACGCAGAAGTCATGGGTATTTCTTTCAACAGTAGATCTCACATCAGATCAATGGGATTTAAGTGGATCATTTTCTAAGTCTTCCTTTAACAGTATCTAGTACACATATATCTAGTGCACATATACTAGTATATGAGTGCAATACTATAGACAACTATAAATTGATCATAACTCATAGCAGAGAGATGAGTTTACATTTGGTGGTGGAAGGTTAAACTTCATGATGGCAGTGTACATCCCTACCTGCAGTGGTGTCATGGTGTTTTTTGTACTGGTACCACGGCGTGTTAATGACGTCACATGTACGCACACACGTGCATGTGCGTGCATGTGCGCATTGCGGCATGCGCACACAGAACAGCTGACATAGCCTAAGCCTATTGTTAAATAGTGTGTGAGAGTTTTAGACACAAACACAAAAGTAGACTTAAAATAGTCAGACAAACATCTTTACTGCACACTAGCGAAACTAAAAAGTTTGCTTTGGACGAATGAAGCTGTTCTTTGATGGAGGAGGAGGCATTCTTCTTGCGTGTAGCCTACTGCTGTAAGTGTGCATGCTTACCGTATAGGCTACGTGCGCTCAGGTATAAAAAGTTAAAGCTGTCCTGTTGTTATGCAAAGTAGTAGCCATTTTATTCGGCACGGTACTTGACACGGCGTGAAAATAGGGGGTGGGGGGGCGCCAGTAAACTTAGACCACTGGGTATGCCTACTTGGTGCGTCTTGAAAAGTCTGGTGACGCAAGGTTGATTTAGGTGGGTCTTCTCTTGAATCTAGGGGGACACGTTCTAGCGTGCACGCACATGCACCGCTCCGTTCCGTCCCTGCGTGTGCACCACACCACTGCCTACCAGCAGAGCAAATCACTCATGAAATGACCTCCCTGAAGTCTTTGCATCGCCGCTGCAATGCAGCAATTCTTTTTTAAATCTTAAAACTGTTTCCAGTCAGTTTTAGCCACCACATTAAAAGATGTCAATAGACATTAGGCATATATCAGATCCTAGTCTAGGCTTTGCATGCAAGGCTATTATTATTATTTTTATTTATTTTTTTGAGTTGGTAGTGCTCCTCCTCCGCGTCATCAGTGCCCATAGATGGGGTTGGCGAAAGGGCCTTTCTGTGTGGAGTTTGCATGTTCTCCCCGTGTCCCCTATAGGTAGGTACCCTCACAAGAAACATGCAGTAATGCTGGTCTCTAAACTGCACCCCCCCCACCTGGCCAGCCAAGGCGCCTGATGGAGGGGAAATAAACTGGCTGTGATAACGAGTTCCTTCAACGCGCTACATCCAGGGAAACTCCCTCTGTTGGAAGACTGTTTGAATCCAGGTTATGCAGACAGTCTCTGGGGGCCATACATGTACAGTACTGGGGGCTCCATAGAGCGTTGTGACCTTTGACAATCTCACATTGTGATTATTTTTTGTCCACAGAGTCTGGGCTCAGGAGATGGTTCTTGTGTTGACATTAATCCCAAAATCCCAGCTGATCTGTTTTCATGTTGTGTTGTCTACACAAGATATTTTCAAAGTGAGGTCCAGGGACCCTAGTAGGATTATTGAGGGGAATCCAAGGGGTCCCCGGCCGAATGTTATGGTAAACAAATGCCAAAAGATATGACCACCATGACTCTATTGTTCATGTACATCCATTCATCTATCTTCAACCGCTTATCTGTAATCGGGTCGCGGGGGCAACAGCTCCAGATTTCCCTCTCCAGAGCAACATTAGTAACTTCCTCCTGTGGGATCCCGAGGGGTTCCAAGGCCAGTGAATCGATGTAATCACTTCATCTCATCCTTGGTCTGCCTGGGGGTTTCCTCCCAGTGGGACGTGCCTCGAGGACCTCCCTAGGGAGACGCTCAAGAGGTATCTTAACCAGATGCCCGAACCAAGCGGTCTCCTTTCCAGGTGAAGAAGCAGCGGCTCTACTCCTAGTCTCTCTCGCGTGACTGAACTTCTCACCCTATCTCTAAGAGAGATGCCAGCCACCCGCTGAAGAAAACTCATTTTGGCTGCTAGTATTCGCGAACTTATTCTTTCGGTCATGACCATAGACTGTAAAAAAATATGGACAAAGCGTTCTCCGGGTCTGATATGGACGTAAGATGAAGCCTGTCAGTAAATCGCCATCTTTCTAGATCCGTTTGGGCCCAGTTGGCCATTGGCTGGCCCAGACAACAAGGCGGGACTTCCCCCTTCTTCTTCGTTGGTTTTTATTTTGACTCGAGCGGGGGGTGGATCCCGATCATAGACTGTAACGGTAGCCACGCCCCTCAGAACATACTTTATGGTAATTTATTTAATAAATGGGACCATAATTTTCCAAAAACAATATTATGACATGAGAAATGAGACTGGAGACCTGTATTCATGACCATGTTTATTAAGGTAATACACTCTAGGAGCTATGGGGTTTTTTGGGCCCAACAGGCCATTATATGAACTTTCAGGAAGTCAGGATTTTCTACTGGCTTCACACAAATCCAGCCTCACTGCCCCCCTGGTCATGACCCACACTTCATGACCATAGTGAGAGGAATGAAGATTGTTCAGTAGACAGAGAGCTTTGCATTCTGACTCAGCTCTCTTTTCGTCACAACAGTGCGGTACAGCAACTGCAATACCGCCCCTGCTGCTCCGATTATCTGTCTGATCTTCTTCTCCGACCTCCCCTCACTCGTGAAGAAGACCCTGAGATACTTAAACTCCTTCACCTATAGTAATGTATCATTCCCTACTTGGGCTGCACAATCCATCGGTTTCCTGTTGAGAACCATGGCCTCAGATTTGGAAATGCTGATCCTCATTCCATGGCCGCCGTACACTCGACTGCGAACCGGTCCAGTGAGAGCTGAAGGTCTTGGACCAATGTTGCCATCAGGACCACGTCATCTACAAAAAGCAGTGAAGCAACCCTCACCGAGCCGTATACCCTCTCCGCCACAACTTCGCCTCGAGATCCTGTCCATAAAAATCACAGGATAGGTCACCAGGATAGGTGACCCTGGTGGAGGCCAACCAGGAAACACACAGGAAACGAATCCGACTTATACTCCCGAGCACACAGACACAGCTCTTGCTTTGGTTGTACAGAGATTGGATGGCCCTCAACAAGGTCCCCCTCACCTCATACTCCCGCAGCACCTCCCACAGAACCTCCCGGGGGACCCGGTCATTTGCCTTCTCCAAAACACATGTAGACCAGATGCAGTGGAGCCTGCCTGGAAAATTATATGGGGGGGTTCCTTAATGTGGGCGTGACCACAAGGTGGGCATGGTCAGGCATGAGACAGCTCAAAATAATGTAACCAAATGGACCCCTGTGTTTAATTAAGTACATGTTATTTGTAATGTTAGAAATAATTATTGTAAACAGATCAATGGATACAGACCATAAATGTAAGTCAACACCCAGTACAATTCATGTTCATGTACAATTATGACATTTAGAAACATTTCAGTCAGACAACTCACAAATAGATTTACCCAATATTTATTATAGAATGAGAATACAAGTGTGCATACGATATTAGACTTGGCGTTCGGCTCCAGAGCAGGGAGATAGATACAATAAACCCCCATGGGGAACATAAATAACAGAGCCCACCGGTGGTGCTGGGGTGGTGGTGGGAGCAAACATCACATAACAACCAGGAACCATATGCAGAGGAAGGCAGGAATAGAATGCAGACTGGTGAGCTTAAGTAGCCCTCCCAATTGGTCAGCTGACTGCCACATCAGCGAATGACGTGTGGGACTTGCACACACTTATACACCCACATATAATGCAGCATGTTAACCCCTTGAGTATAGTATGCGCCTTTGACTATGGCATGAACCCCCTCGAGTATGTCTGCATGAACTAACGCTACGCATCATTTATTGAAACCAAATTATAATGTTTTAATGTCAGTGTCTATATGACAGATTTGAAATGGGGTCCATGGCTATGCTGTGAAAGACCCTGGCCTCTTAGGCTACCTGACTCTCATAATTTCCACATTTAATCATTTTGTAGTAATGTGTTTCCCTTTATACGGGTATTTAAGTGTATGCATTAGCTTTTGTCTGATTGATATTACTTAAACTGTGCCTAAACTGTGAAAATACATAATCCACCCCTCTGAAATTCTGAAATGGAAATTTAAGCATTTTGATTTATAACTGAGAATGACATCCAACCTATTACACACAGAACACTGGGCTGATATCCCTTGTAAATGAGACCGCTTGGAAATCAGGGCCCATGGAATCCCCACCGCTACAGGCTGTTGTCAGAGTACTTCATATTACTTGGAGGCCGGTCTATGACATATTGATGACATCAGGGATCTCCATACAGTATATGGGCATAGAAGGGACACAGACACAGAGATTGAGCGAATGGTTCTCGAGATATGCAAGGGGGATACGCACGCATGCACACACGCACACACGCACTCACGCACGCACACAAACACACACTGATTCCTTCCTTTAGTATCTATTCAACATGTCATGCTGCAACACATTATGAGCATGACCTGCTATTTTTCGTTAAGTAGCCTACTGTATAAATCACCCGTAACACTTGGCCAAATAATTCAAACCCTGTTCTCTACCAACAGCAAAATGTATCTCTTATAATAGCAAGAACACATTTCATGGCGCCATGTGGTCAGTTGTAAGGCAATCTGAGAACCCATCGGCAAAACATTAAGGTAAAACAGTGAGTCAACAGTCTGTCTCGAGAGACTAGTTGCAAGGGTACATGCACAACCCACGAAACTGCCTGAACATTTCATGAAAATATGTTACGCTGTTTCTTTGTTAGCAGACACATGAACAGGACTGATTACAATACCATGATGCATACGCTATGCAGCGTGCTGGCTAATTAGCCTTATGGTTAACTGCAGGCACATTTATAGAAATCCTTATTAATGTGAATTGTCCCAGTCCTGAATATAAATTACAATAAACCCTCCATTGCTATCATTGCGTATAGCTGATTCACATCGTATCCAATCTCAAATCAGCACACAACAGTATTGAGTCCACACTCCAACTGGACAAATGAAGTAAAGTGTTTAACTGGACTCCATTCAAGTAGGACAGTGCTGTTTGTAACATAGCAGTCAGCAGCCCCCATCATCCTAACAAATCAAAAGCCTCTTCGCTCTCATGCAGCGCTAGTAAATATCCCATTCCTGTCCGTGGTTTGCCTCAGTCTATAGTCTCCCTGACTCTCCCTGACTCACTGGCTTGACCAGACCACTTTGTCTGGATTCAGCACACTCTTTATTTGACAAATCGCTATGCTGCTTACACAGCAGGGTGGCCTAGTTAGAGAGACTGAACTGTTACAGAGAGGTCATAGATTTGATCGTTGATCCCTGCAATAGCCAGCTGAAGTGTCCTTGAGCAAGTTCCTGAATTCCCACCTGCTCAGTTATTACAATTTGGATAAGAGGGTCAAAGAAATATCTATATTGAGAACACAACACTCACACAACGCCATGCAATATAGAATAGTGTGACTCAGAAGTGAAAAGTACACGTCACATTGAGTTCTGCCACTCAGGGGGCAAGGGAAAGACCAATATATGGACGAAGGGATCCCCATTGGCTTCTAGAACTGTTTTGAAGCCACTTATTTGGCTAATTTTCAAATCCGTCCTCTTGGAACTTTTGGTCCTGAATACCAACCGTAAACGAATGCTATTGGCTTGACGGGCAGCAAGGGTGGCCCTAAAAGCCAAAAGCATACCCTACTTTATCATTGTGCGATCACTAAGGCAATCACACAAATGTTATCCCCACGCTTCTTTATTCCGCCCTGTTTTTGGCCCCTTAACTAGTCCTTCAAGGGATTGTGACATAACAAAAGGGGTTTTATAATGAAAATTAATGTCATGAAACCGTTAATACTTCTAGCAAGACACTTTGTTCCAACTTCTGACATGTCAGCTACCATTTGAATTGATTTAATTAGTACTTTTAGAAATATTTTACTTTTAATTGCTATAAACAAATCCCATTCATTTGAAGGGACACCTTTTGAATTTCAAAAGGTGTCCCACAAGGAACAATACTGGGCCCAATCCTTTTTAGTATATATATAAATAATATCACCTCATCTTTAAATAACTGTAGCTGTCATCTCTATGCAGATGACACAGTCATTTATTGTACAGCAGACTATACAAGGCGCAATAGAAAACCTACAACTTTCTTTTAATATCCTCCAGGATGCCCTTATTGGTCTCAGATTGATGTTGAACATCAGCAAAACTAAATTCATGCTGTTCTCCAGAGCCAAAAAACTCCTATAATGACATTCGCATATCTTCTATGAATGGAACTGATATCGAAAGAGTCACAGAGTATAAATATCTTGGTATTTGGATTGATGAGAGACTTACTTTTAAACACCATGAAGAGGTCCTTGCTCGTAAATTGCGACAGAAAATTGGCTTTTTGTATAGAAATAAGGCCAGTTTTCCTGTCATTAGCAGAAAGACGGTAGTTGAGGCAGTGTTCCTGTCATTAGCAGAAAGAGGGTATAAGGCAGTGTTCCTGTCATTAACAGAAAGAGGGTAGTTGAGGCAGTGTTCCTGTCATTAACAGAACGAGGGTAGTTGAGGCAGTGTTCCTGTCATTAGCAGAAAGAGGGTAGTTGAGACAGTGTTCCTGTCATTAGCAGAAAGAGGGTAGTTGAGGCAGTGTTCCTGTCATTAGCAGAAAGAGGGTAGTTGAGGCAGTGTTCCTGTCATTAGCAGAAAGACGGTAGTTGAGGCAGTGTTCCTGTCATTAGCAGAAAGAGGGTAGTTGAGGCAGTGTTCCTGTCATTAGCAGAAAGAGGGTAGTTGAGATAGTGTTCCTGTCATTAGCAGAAAGACGGTAGTTGAGGCAGTGTTCCTGTCATTAGCAGAAAGAGGGTAGTTGAGGCAGTGTTCCTGTCATTAGCAGAAAGAGGGTATAAGGCAGTGTTCCTGTCATTAGCAGAAAGAGGGTAGTTGAGACAGTGTTCCTGTCATTAGCAGAAAGAGGGTAGTTGAGACAGTGTTCCTGTCATTAGCAGAAAGAGGGTAGTTGAGACAGTGTTCCTGTCATTAGCAGAAAGAGGGTAGTTGAGGCAGTGTTCCTGTCATTAACAGAAAGAGGGTAGTTGAGGCAGTGTTCCTGTCATTAACAGAAAGAGGGTAGTTGAGGCAGTGTTCCTGTCATTAGCAGAAAGAGGGTAGTTGAGGCAGTGTTCCTGTCATTAGCAGAAAGAGGGTAGTTGAGGCAGTGTTCCTGTCATTAGCAGAAAGAGGGTATAGTTGAGACAGTGTTCCTGTCATTAGCAGAAAGAGGGTAGTTGAGGCAGTGTTCCTGTCATTAGCAGAAAGAGGGTAGTTGAGGCAGTGTTCCTGTCATTAGCAGAAAGAGGGTAGTTGAGACAGTGTTCCTGTCATTAGCAGAAAGAGGGTAGTTGAGACAGTGTTCCAGTCATTAGCAGAAAGGGGGTAGTTGAGGCAGTGTTCCTGTCATTAGCAGAAAGAGGGTAGTTGAGACAGTGTTCCTGTCATTAGCAGAAAGGGGGTAGTTGAGGCAGTGTTCCTGTCATTAGCAGAAAGGGGGTAGTTGAGGCAGTGTTCCTGTCATTAGTAGAAAGAGGGTAGTTGAGGCAGTGTTCCTGTCATTAGCAGAAAGGGGGTAGTTGAGACAGTGTTCCTGTCATTAGCAGAAAGAGGGTAGTTGAGACAGTGTTCCTGTCATTAGCAGAAAGAGGGTAGTTGAGACAGTGTTCCAGTCATTAGCAGAAAGGGGGTAGTTGAGGCAGTGTTCCTGTCATTAGCAGAAAGAGGGTAGTTGAGACAGTGTTCCTGTCATTAGCAGAAAGAGGGTAGTTGAGACAGTGTTCCTGTCATTAGCAGAAAGAGGGTAGTTGAGACAGTGTTCCTGTCATTAGCAGAAAGAGGGTAGTTGAGACAGTGTTCCTGTCATTAGCAGAAAGGGGGTAGTTGAGACAGTGTTCCAGTCATTAGCAGAAAGGGGGTAGTTGAGGCAGTGTTCCTGTCATTAGCAGAAAGAGGGTAGTTGAGACAGTGTTCCTGTCATTAGCAGAAAGGGGGTAGTTGAGGCAGTGTTCCTGTCATTAGCAGAAAGGGGGTAGTTGAGGCAGTGTTCCTGTCATTAGCAGAAAGAGGGTAGTTGAGACAGTGTTCCTGTCATTAGCAGAAAGGGGGTAGTTGAGGCAGTGTTCCTGTCATTAGCAGAAAGGGGGTAGTTGAGGCAGTGTTCCTGTCATTAGTAGAAAGAGGGTAGTTGAGGCAGTGTTCCTGTCATTAGTAGAAAGAGGGTAGTTGAGGCAGTGTTCCTGTCATTAGCAGAAAGGGGGTAGTTGAGGCAGTGTTCCTGTCATTAGCAGAAAGAGGGTAGTTGAGGCAGTGTTCCTGTCTGTCTTGGATTATGGAGACATAATCTATAGACATGGAGCAGCATCCACTCTTAAATCCCTAGACTCTGTTTATCACTCATCGATTCGATTTATTACGGGTGTTTTGTCTTCTGTGGCCCTAATACATGGCCCTGCAAATGACATTGAAACTGACCACATTGGTACCCTTGAGTCGTTTTAAAACCTTGGTGAGCATACAGACCCCCACAATATGTAACTGTTTTTAAAATTGTTTTATTAGACCCTAGCAATAACATATTAGACCGTAGCAACCACCTGTTTTACCTTAGCAACTGTATAATAGACCAATATAAACCATTGTTTTACCCTAGCAATGGCCTATTATTATATACACTAGCAAGTAGCAACCACCTATTAGACCCTAGCAAGCACTGTTTTATCCCCCCCAAAAAAACACTACTCAACACTGTCAACACTTTAACACTACTAATACTTTAACACTGTAACACCTTTAACACATTTAAATCTTTAAAACCTTTAAATCAGTAAAACTTTAAAAACCTTTTTTACACTATTAATACTTTACAACCTTTAACATTATACTAATACTTTAATATATAAAGTATTTATGAAAATGTTTACCGGTACTGCATCCAGCAGGAGGGGAAATAGTGACAACTGCTGGGCCATTAATGAGAACTGCAGGGGAATCGGCCCTCCCTTATTGGCATCATTTAAAAAACCGGATGCTTGCCGCCTGGGAAAGTCTTGGTTACCGGGGCCACCAGGAGCACCTGCAAATCTGTTATGGAGGTCTTCTTCTCTGTTTCAAGCAGGCTTAGCCCCTTTCAGCCCTGTCAGTTCAGAAGATTATCAACCCTGGGTGGCGCAGTCCCACAGGCACTGACAGGCTGATTGGCAGGCTGGCTGGCTGACTGGCTGACTGACTGACTGATTGTTTTCACTTCTTATGATGCAGGCCTCTGAGCCTGCACACAATGGATATTGTGTTGTTTCCTACATGCTATGAATGTGAAAAGGGTATAAAATACGTATATTGTCATTTTATACAATTATTTCAATTGTTTGAAATATTCCTTTAAACCATTTCTTTGAGTGAGCTGAGTGTAGTCATTGAGCTCAGTCATCTTGTGACATTGGCCTCTAGCTACTCAGGAGAGGTCAGCAGTGCTTTAGTTGAGAGAGAGGGGGTGATTTCACCTCTGTACCTGTGTCACTAAATCCAGCTTGAAGCCGCTCACCTGTGAATGCGCGGCCCCTTAATCAGCAGCAGCTCAAAGGTGACCTGGCCGCCCAGTCCCCCAACCCGATGTCATGAAACACCTTTTTTTTAGATGCTCCGTGAAGCGTTCACTTCACTACACGTGCCACGGCCATTGATCAAACCTTACTTTCACTTTCACCCGTGCTCCTCAGAGTCAGAACAGAACATCCTTAAACATGGCCGCCTCGCTTTTCTCTGGGACTGTGCCACTGTGAGCCTGTTTGTGTCCAGTAATCCCTTAGCTGAGCCCTGGGACCTGAAAGCCTGTAAGTGGTGCGAGGGGTTAAGGGAGGGAGAAAGGACGGGTGTGTGTGTGTGTGTGTGTGTGTGTGTGTGTGTGTGTGTGTGTGTGTGTGTGTGTGTGTGTGTGTGTGTGTGTGTGTGTGTGTGTGTGTGTGTTTGTGTGTGTGCATGCGTGTGTGTGGCTTTTTGGGGGTGGGAGGGGGGTCAGAATTTGAGGATGGATTGGACAAACTATTTTAATCCCTGTAATGGAATTGGCATGTAAACTCATGAACGTTGAAGTAAACAGAAGGAAAATGGAGAGGGATGGATGTTGAATTGGTCTGAGCCTTTCCGGAGGGGAGCTGTGTTGAAACTCACGTTTCACCCACCCCTCGAACCCACCACCCCCCGACCAGAACAAAGGGAGATTGCTGCCTTTTCCGGCCCATCTCCTTCAACAGACAACATTGTTTAGATAATCAGAAGTTTGCTTCTACAAAGAATGTTTAGGTTTAAAGACATAGTTAAATATTGTTTGAGGGTTCTTCTCCTCTCCTCGTTGAATCTCCATGCAGGCAAAGCTTATCTTTTTTTTTTAACACTTTATTTGGATTTTTATTGATGAATAAATGAAAAAACATGTGTACATTTTGTTGTATCCGACATGTAAATCTCCCCCCCAATCAAGGTCAGAACAAGACAAATAAAACAAAGACAGACAGTACAAGACAGTAAAAGTAATTAGTAAACTAGTTTTGAAAGTACTAATGAACATAGTAAGAAGAAAAAAATAATAATAATAAATAAAATAAACAGCATTTTCCATCAGGGTATGGTATCTAGGTTACATACATTGTATCCATCTTTCAGTTTAGATTGTAAATTTCTCTATATCCAACTGTCTACTTACTGAGGGCCTCCAACCAGAGGTCGCCCAATGTCAGGTTTAGTGTGAGGTATCAGATTGTACAAGGGAATATGGGTTTAAGTGAAAGGTATACTTTCTACAAACTCTATGAAAGGGGTCCAAGTCATAATGTATCTATAGAACCACTACGGTTGTACCTTAGTTTCTCTAGGGGAATCATGGAGAGAACCTCTTTGACCCACTGTTTGAACGAGGGAGGTTTCCCCGACTTCCATTGTCGAAGTATCAATCTACGAGCCAAAAGCGTTGTGAATGCCACAGCGTTTGCCTGAAGACCCGTGAGCCGTTCCTCGGTTGGAGACACCCCAAAAACAGCAATCACCGGGCAGGGGTCCACCGTTCCACCACATACATAAGACACCGCCTCGAAAATGTTCTCCCAAAACCTGACTAATGATTGGCAAAGCTTATCTTTAGTGACAAATGTAGTTGTTCAAAAGCATTTAAATCTGTGTTGATAATAATATTACCTATGCTGCTGGCTTTTTATCTGAAGATAGGATGGGATGTGTAAACTTGACTTGCTAGTTGGTACCTCAACTCATCAGCTCATGTAACACTCATTCACTGAGATGGAGAATGCCAACCGAACAGATCCATTAGCAAGCCAGATCATCAGTGGCACTCCAGCCACATGTGATTGGACCTGTTCCGTGCGGACGATGGGAATCACTGGCCGACCAACTGCCAAGTGAGTGACATGACTTAAATGCCCCTCCATCTCCTGCTGTCACTGGTGCAAAGTTGCTCATGGCAGATGTTATCAAAGGGAACTGCTTGAGTGAGTGAAGGGGGGGGGGGGGGGGGGTTTCTCTCTCAGTGCACTGGGGAGAGACACACACTGCCCTCAACACTATCCAGACCCTGCCTGAGTGGGGCATCGCCTGGCTCTTTGAGAAGTGGGGGTTGTTTGTTACACTGGGAAACTTTCTCAATGGATTAAAAAGCTTTTTTATCAACGTCCTGGATTGGCACTTAGAGACACTCCTTTAATCTGAGAGGGGAATTGACGTTGGCCTAGACTGAGGTCTCTCTAAGAGCTATGGGAAGAGTGGGCCAAGCGAGTGCTCTGACAATGGTGGTGGTTGGTGATAGAGAGCATCACAAGTGCCAGGTTCTAGTCCTCAAGAGACACATTAGATTAGACTGGAATAGATGGAAATCCACCAGCATAGCTCATAAAACATCAGACATGGGATGACGACTAGAGATGTATTTTGGACTAATCAAATTACGCTATAGTTTCATAATCAGCCAATTAAATTAGTTTAATTCTGCATAATTAACTTTTCATGCATTTCAAAGCTAACGTCTGTTCTGAAAGCAAAGATTTCCTAATGAAATTAACCAATAGCTCACAGTCTACCAAAAGTGAGAGCAGAATGGTAAAGGCACCAGGTTGGGAATTTTTAGCCAAGTGGTCTGTCACTGACTCCAGGAGCTGTGGTAATGACACATCAAACTGCATGTCTGTTAAAATTTACTTTTCTGGCTGTTGCATGTAATCTAAAGAATGAGGGAAGGATCATGGGCCATCTGGGGCCATGTCAATGGACATTTATATCCTAAATGTAACCTGAAAAGAACAGACAGAAACCTCTCCCTTTCTGTCTTCCCTACACGCCCCTCAGCCAGCCCCCCCCCCCTCCCCCCCAACTACATATTGCATTTTTATTGCACCTCTATTACCCAAAGCTTTCTTAACATTTCAAGCTATTGAGAAGTTCTTAAGTGGATGAGCGAAGTGTTAATAGTGTCTTTTCAAACCATGACATTTAATACAGCATGTAAATCACCCCAGGGACCTGTTATCCCTTCAAGAAGAATGTAATTACATACTTTCAAATAAAACTTGAAAGGGCCCAAAAAGTTTTTAAAACACAGTGTGTGCTCCCAAGACGGCTGGAAGGAATTCTAAGAAGTTGGAATATGCTAACATCTTTGTGTGGGCGAACCATGAGCAAGGAAGATGGGACACTGCAGGAGAGGAGAGGAGAGGATGATTGTAGAGGTGGAGGGAAGATTTAAAAAAGACTGAGAAGCCAGTGTCCAGGAAGTGTGCACTGGTACACACATCACAAAGCACTGAGATGTTCCAATAAGGATGAACTACGGTAATATTTTATGGATGCTATTTGGGGGCGAGGGTCAGGTGATGTCGTGTTTTGGGTCAGTTCGATGTCGTGTTTTGCATGTCCTTTACCCTATCTGTCTCTTCTCTTCCACCTGTGTCATGTTTCTCTACTTTACTTTAATAAGACAAAAATAAATAAAAACAAAAGCAAGTACTCTACTAGAACCTGAATAGTGCATACTTTTTTATTCTGGTTAGTGGCTATCGTGTCTTCATGTAGTTTAAGTATCCTACAGATGCTGTGCAATCAGCTCACTGATTGATTATGTGCTTGACTCACATGTCAAAACAGTAATAAAAGCAACGTGAATTGAATTATTAGGAGAGAGTGAGTTGTTTATCAAACTCGCTGTCTCCAGCTAGAATATTTGTTCAATCCAATTTGTTTGTAATGTCAACACTGGACAACAGCTGGAGATAGATTTGAAGGATTTGTATTACTCATATTGGAACCTGTATAGTAAGTGTGTTTATGATTGAGTTGAGACTGAGAGTATATTACTGTATGTGTATGTCAGTCCATCACAGAAAGACATTTGTGAAAATGCTTTCATCTATAGCAGCGTAACAGCAATGCAAGTATTCCTCTGGAATCACTAGCATCAGTGTGAACAGTGCTGCTGGCTGCCCCGTGTATCGGCCACCCAGTAGCTTCCAGCAGGGCTTGATATGTGCAAGGCTGGTCCCTCCTGTCAGCAGGCTCAGAACACTGTCTTCTTTGGCTCTTATTCACTCTCTTGTTTAACGTAACACATTTGTGAAGTCATACTGTAAATCTTGGTCTCCAGTGTGGAGATGTAATGGAGCTTGTAAATCGGCAATTTTCAAATACCTGATGTATAGGGTTAAAGTGGTTAAACTGATTAAATCCGCTGGGGACCCCATGGGACCCCCTCAAGGACTCCTGGGGTCCCTGGACCCCACTTTGAGGACTATACTGTGCTAGATCTCTCATGTGGCCTGAACATATCTCAGGCTCAAAGGACCACAAAGTGAAGGATGGAAGGAGTTCTTTCTGGATCAATATGTGGGGCAGCAATTACAATACTTCTGGGCATTCTGGGCAATACATAAATATTTTATACTCAGACATTTCCGAGGTCAGGTTGAGGATTAAACAATATTTAAAAGACATTTGTATAAAATGTTGAAGTTTGGTGTTGATTAGGTTGAGAAATGTGAAATGTAAAATTACATAATTCAAAGCAGCAATGGCTGGGCCTGGGACATGCTATTCGGTATAGCATGAACTTACTTTGATGGATCTGTTTTCTCAACCAGTTTAATACGTCCTCCTGAGTAAAAGCCCCTGTGTTTGTGACAATGTAAAAAGTCACTCTAAAGCCTCAGCACCCGATGACTCACTCATATCGTGACATCACACAGTTGCAGTCGGATGCCACTCTCAGGGGTGCCTGCACTTTCTTTGGCACAGATCACAAGGTGGTCGGCCGATGAGGTCACCACACCGCTCAGGGCTCCAGGAATGCCGTAACCCAAGTTTGGGATCCGCTGTGCTTCCGATCTCACTGTGGGAACCAATGCGCGTTGCCTTGCATGTGCATATGGAAAAAGCACCGAGGCTGGGGCAGAGCGGCGAGAGGCCCCCAGGTTCCACCCAGCACCACATAATTAAACTAGGATGGAATTTTACACACTTTGCTTTTAGGCCAGCGGAGTGTAATTGCTTTTGCTGGAACGGTTGACGTTTTAGGAGTGGTCGGAATATCTTGCCAGAATTGGTATAGCAACAAAGCTCCTGAGTTTGGAAGTAGAGCTAAGGTTGTTTTGAGGGAAACGTGTATATGCTGTTACTGTATGCATGCATGATGCGACACACAGACAGACGGACGGACGGACGGACTTACGCACGCACGCACGCACACACGCACGCACACACGCATTTACGCGCACACACTCACACATGAACGAATGTACACCAATCCCAACAACCTCCCTGCTGTTATCCATAATGAAAAATCACATACTCTTCTTTGAAAACCCAAGTCACTAAACCTGACTGCAGGGGGGACTACTGAAGAAGTCACATTTGTAGGATATCCTATGATCTTTTTCTGGATGCCTGACTGAAAAGTTAATTTCTAGCTGGGCTTGTAATTGTAGGTCATTTTGTGCTATGAGTGCAATTGCAGATTTGATAAACGAGGTCCTTTGGCAGCACGCTGTTTACTTTTTGGGCTTTTGATTTGAGAGCTGAAGCTAAAGGGTGGGATATAGTCTACCCCACATACACTCACAGAGATATGCAAGCATAGAGCATGCTCGCGCGCGCGCACACACACACACACACACACACACACACACACACACACACACACACACACACATGCAAAGCACACATTATACAAATACACGCACCTCCCATAAGCCCAGGGCATGATGCTCCCCCACTGTACTGTACAATCCCTAAACATACAAAATATGCCTAGATATTATACCACTGTAATTAAAGATCATAGGTAATTCAGTTCATTCTCCATCATATCTGCCCTAAGCTGAATCAGGTTTGTGAATGACTGTACGCATCTCCTCATTCAACCTAGTTACGATTACGGTCTTGACCTCGGTGGGCTCATGCAGATCCTAAATCAGATAGTTACGAGGCCGGATGTAACTTGAGTTGTTGACTGCTGGGAAGTTCTTAAAAGCATGCTTAGTCATATTACCTGTAATTCCACGTCAATTCGAGCCCCTTGGTGATAGCAAGCGACGGAAAGAGCCTTGTGGCCGTTAATGCTGATGCAATGTAATACGGGGGGAAGTGCACCATGTTGTAAAGAAGCTCCACTCTCAACAAACAAGCATGATTTAAACAAACATAAACGTATGGAGCAAGGGAGAGCAGGGGTAATGCATTGTAGTTTAAGAGACATGGCGGTGGTAATGGACCAGGCTAACTCAAGACACATTTTCTCCTAACTACACACTTGCTGGTCCCCGGGGACCAGTTGACGTGACACACATTTTCCGCTGTCAATAAAAAAATAAAATAAATAAGGGGTGGTGATTCTAAAATGAGTCAGGACCAGTAATGTTTGTGTTATATTTATTACATTTTTACTGTAAGACCCCACCGAGGACTTTTAGATACAGAAGGCCATGAGGACATAAGGAACCAAATGTTATACATTAAGAGTATATTGAAGAGCATTGCAATTTTCCAAAGGCTCAAAGCACACATATTCCCACGCACGCACGAGCACACACACAAACACACACACACACACACACACACACACACACACACACACACACACACACACACACACACACACACACACACACACACACACACACACACACACACACACACACACACACACACACACGTCACACACACACACTCACACACACTTACGGCCCTTTTTGTTTCACATACTGTAGTCTATTTCATTGGTAGAGGAAACACAAATAAGATACCCCCTTGGGAACGTAATATGTGAAAGTAACGTCTTCCTATACACATCATGCTTTCCTGTGTTCCTGTAACCAACACCTTCCATCCCAGGCTCTGTCTCCTCCTCAGAGCTGTAGGTGTAATGAACGGGAAGCCCAAATCCCCCGCCACGCAATTCCCCCCCAAACCCTGGACCTCCCCTCCACCACCCCCTGTCACCATGGCAACCGTTCAAACACAGCAGCAGCAGCGGTTGGTGGTGTTGAGTTAACTGCCAAATTTGTTGCATTGCTCTACCAGTTTTCCCTCCAGTCAGCCCCCACAGCTCACCCGGGGGGAGCCTGGAGTCGCAGCGGGAGAGAGGAGGTGAGAACACAAGAGGAGGGAGGTAGTGGAGAAGAGAAAATGAGGATGGGGAAAAAAAGAGAAGAGGGCCAACCCCAGGACCTTCTCAGAGATCTCCGGCCTGCACCTCACGCTGGGCTGGCCAAGAACATACCACTGTTCCCTGTGATTTCTCTCCTCTCCTCCCAGCACAGCGCTTGTAAAAAAAAAATACCCCTTTTTTATGGCACACAAGATACACAAGCAATTAACACGCGTAACGTGTCAGTGCTTGTGTGCACACACACACACAGACAAACACACAAATATACAGATGTGCATGCACACACACACACACACACACACATACACACACAGGCATGCGGACGCGCGCGCGTGCGCACACACGCACACACACACACACACACACACACACACACACACACACACACACACACACACACACACACACACACACACACAGGCAGGGAAATCGAGACTTTGCCAAGTGTTCTTCAACCACAAGATGGCTTACCACCACTTTGAGGACTATTCGTCAGATCCACATCGTAAATTAGCCATCTCTCTTAACAATTGGCTGGAGGTGACTCTGGTCATTGACTCAAGTCCAAATGATTCTGATTCAGTTTTGGTCCACGCGTTTGTCTTCTCTGTCATTTAGACATCATGAATAAATAGCAAATTCCCTTTAATGAAGGCACATCCAGAGTAACTGTTGACAACAGCACAACAAACATTTACAGAAGCTGCTTTGCTCTCCTTTGGCGAGGCAGCCGTACAGGAGGTGACGTCAGAGGGAAAAGCTGTAATTCAGTGTTTATGTGGTGTATTTTGGGCTTGATTGTGTGTAACCCCACAGCATTCTAGCGGGCTCTAAAAAACACTTCCACCCATCGGGCCCTCGACCTTGTTATTGCCCGCATCTGCTGAAAACCAAATAATGGCGGGTGGTCACCTTTCATCACGGAATGATGGGAATGGGCTCTGTAAGGTGAAACCCTACAACACAGGCACGGCTGTGACATCATTGCTTTTAAACTCGTTTTTCTATCCCATTCGCCAGGGGTGACAGGAACCATCTGGAATGGTTGGAGAGGTTTGGATGATGAAGAGAGTAGCTGTGTGTGTGTGTGTGTGTGTGTGTGTGTGTGTGTGTGTGTGTGTGTGTGTGTGTGTGTGTGTGTGTGTGAGGGTGTGTGTGTGTGTGTGTGTGTGTGTGTGTGTGTGTGTGTGTGTGTGTGTGTGTGTGTGTGTGTGGTGTGTGTGCGCGCGCGCGCGCAGCGCGCGAGTGTGTGATGTAGGGGGGTGGTCTTTGCTAAGTCCACTATTATTACACGCCTATATTTTGTTTGGGTTTTGGCACGGTCTTCCAAGATGTGCTCTGTACGACAAAGTCATTTAGCTCACTTATCAGCAGAGCTTGGAGGGGCTTGCAGAAGAGTGATGTGCTGGATCGCGTGGAATGTTTCACAGAGAAACAGAGATAATTTGGAGCTGAAGTCACAGAGCGTTAATCCATCTTAAAACACTTAGTTCGGCACTCTTCCGGTTTTCTCCCACCAAACCACATAGTAATTTCAATGCAGGGGTCCATTTGAGTCCACTGACGATTTTAATGCGCACCATACTATTTCTGCACTATCCTGTCTACATTAAACAAGCACAATTACATGTGTGCACACGCTCTCACACGCCGAGATTCACACACACACACACACAAACACACGTCCCGACCCTACCCACCACTGCCACCCTGCCCGCACTCTATTTCAGTCTGCAACTTGGCGTTCTAGAGACCACAAGACCCACCACACAGAGAGGACTGTGTTGGGTTTTCTAACTCTGGCTCAGACCGGGGCTATTCAGCATGGAGGAGGGTGGTGCGGGTCGGGGTTGAGGGGAGCGCTATCTCGCAGCTGTTTGCCGTGGACGGCGAGGTCTCTCAGCATAAATTTCTCTGATATCACCTCCATCAGAGGGCCATAAAGCTGATTTATTATAAATACAGCTCTCGTGTGTTTACCGTGCGCATTCTTGGGCCCGCAACATCTTTCAAAGTGAGCAGTTGCAGGTGCTCCGACTCGGTCTCTGTGGGGCAGACTGGAGGAGAGCAAGGAAGGAAAGGAGCCTTTAAGGTTTACTCTTAGTTGTACGACGGTGTCGAGCACCGGAAATAGCTGATGTACAAGCACACAATGCGTCACGATTTTGACGCATTGTGAGCTTGTAGATCGGCTATTTCTGGTATGGGATATGGTTGTACGACGGAGTATAATTTAGGCAGAGTGAGGACAGTGAGAAGGTGAGAGAATTGAGAGGGGGGGGGGGACAGAAGACAGGGAGACTGGGATAACTAATGACTAATGAAGGTAGAGGGCTAGGAAAACATGGTAGCCATTATGGTGGTTGATTTAACTGGGTCTGAGAGGTGATAAGGATAATGCGCTAAAGTGTTGAGTTACGCTCCACCACTCCACTTTCAGCTTCCAGAGAATAAATCTGCTGGTGGGATTTTAACTAATGGGCCTCAGCTGCAGATATACATATTAGCATTCTTCCTTTAGTGGGGATGCTCAGGTGTGATAGTTTTGTCAGATAATGATTGGCCACGGCAGCAAGCTTGACTTAACGATAGTTTTAATAGTATCACAGCCAGTTTTTATTGAGGATTCAATGTGATGTACGAAAGCAAGGATGTAATTCTGCTGGCCTGGGATAGGTGAAAGAATGAACATCTTAAGTTTCTCAACACTTACAAGTGAGAAACATGTTTGAATACTGAAATACATGGGTTATGCATGAAGTGCCATAATTAATGGCACAGGTCCCTTATTCTTTAGATATTTTTTCCACAATCCAAATGTTTTATTCTAAACAGCAGATGAAAATAGAGGACATCAAGGCTAAACAAAATGGCATCCCAATAACCGTGTGCCCTGCATGGGAGGGAGTGTCTTTCACCACAGCTCGCTATAGGCCTTCTGTTGATCTCACCTCAGTGTCCAATAGTGACAGAAAGGGTGAGTCCACAGGTAGGGAGGGATGGAGGGAGGGAGGAAGACATGTTGGCTCTCCTTTTGAAACCCTTGGTAGTTCAACAGTAATAAGAGCAAGGAGAGAGCGAGAGAAGAAATGTGAGACATTCCAGAAATGCGAGGGAGCTGCTTTGCTTTGTGGATACAGCGGGAGATTGACCAAACCTGACATGAGGAACTCTCCCTGCATCTTTGTGTCTTTCTCCTCCTGCCATGCACTTACACACGACTGTAAAATTGGACATGCACGCACGCATGCACAAACATGCATGTATGTACTGTATGTATTCAAATATGCTTGAATGTGTGCCACTTATGCTGACAGTCTTGCAATAACTGGTGCCCCTACACACACGCACACACACAGCACGCACGCACGCACACACACAGATAACCACACACAGATAAGCACGCGCACACACACACCCACACACATATGCACGTGTGCATGGCATGCACACACAGGCACACACACCATATGTACATACACTCCCTTTTACAAAATATATCAGAAGCATATGCGATGCTGAACACAATTTAAAGAAAAAGAGAGCAAGAATGTGTCTGAAAAAAATTAATAAAAATGATACAAGACTTGGACGCAACAGATGCGCTCTAAAAGATCAAGAGAGAGAGAGAGAGAGAGAGAGGTTGATTACCTTGAGGCTTAGCAGTCTCTGGTGGAACAGAGAACAGCGTGTGCTGCAGATTCTTTTTGGCACGCGAAGATTATGAGGAGATGTTTCACTTTGACGGAGGCCTTTTAGCAAACCTGTCAGCAATGAATGTGTTCACTTTGGACTCTTAACAATCCGCCCTTCTTCATTTCTAATCAATCTTCTCTCTGTCTCTCTACTTTTCTTCCACCAGGCGTGCGCTCACTTAACATGGAGATGTCGAGGAGGGGTTTGAGGTAAACGGTAACGTTGTTACAGCCATTCTTTTAGAGACACCTCTCATGTACATATAGTCTATTAGTCTACACACTGTATATGTGGACAAACTCACATGTATCGACACACGCGCACGCACGCACGCACACACACACACACACACACACACACACACACACACACACACACACACACACACACACACACACACACACACACACACACACACACACACACACAACATGTAAACAAATACCCACCATCCGTCCTACCGCTAGTTCACAATCTGGCTTGTGTTTGCTCCCCGGCATTTTTTCACGGGGTGGAAATATTTAGCCCTGATGAAACATGCATTTATCTAGGCTTTTTTCCCTCCCTGACCACAACCTCTAAAATCAAATAAACGAGGGAGCTCTATTCTCTTTTTTTCCTCCATAAAACCCCATCAAGAGGAATGCTGGTAATCCATGTCTACTACAACATGCCTTGTTCCTTTCATTACCAGGCATATTGTTCCTATTACGCCTCAACATCCTCTAGTCTTATCAAGATAAATATACTGAGATATCATTTCATGTCCCCCCTCCGTTTTGCTTATTGCCTGCATGACCAAACGCACAACATAGGTTTACTGCACTGAACCAATTTGCTGCATGGTTGTGGCGGGGGAGTGTTTCTCGCTCTCTCTCTCTCTCTCTCTCTCTCTCTCTCTCTCTCTCTCCCCCATTATTCCCATCTCTCTGTCCCTCTCTCTCTCCTGACTCACATCTCTCTCTCTCTCTCTCTCTCTCTCTCTCTCTCTCCCCCCCCCCCCCCCCCCCCCACTCTCCATGTGAAAGCATTTCCAGTGACTTTCTCGGCTTGTTTTTCTTTTCTTTTTTTCTTTGACATAAGGAGTTGTTTACTCGCCTCTTGCTGAGGACAGAGCCCTGGCCCCATGCAGCAACTTTACTTAGTTAAGAGTGATGTAGAGACAGAAATGACAACAACATGTACACATGACAGATAGGCGCAATCCAGACGACAATCTGTGTTCACTAAAAGGGGGATATGTGGATTTCAATAGGATTTGACAGGTCTGGGCATCAGAGAAAGGCATGTAGGGATTTCTCAAAAAACATTAATCTACTTTGTGTACATGCACTCCAGTGCACATCAGTGTTTGATCCTGCAGTCTGAACCACGGTCTGAAATGTTTTGATCCTATATATTGAATGCCTGCCTGTTGAATCAGGCATTGATTTGTCACTCTAAAGAACACTACATCAACAAGGAGGAAGGTCCAATTGAACTCTGATGGAGGACCATGGCCCGGGGGCTGAGATTATCTCAATGCTTTTCACTGTTATGTCTATCTACTGTATACACGTGGATGGAGAAGACAGACAGACAGACAGACAGACAGACAGACAGACAGACAGACAGACAGACAGACAGACAGACAGACAGACAGACAGACAGACAGACAGACAGAGTCACAGATCAAGAGGGACAGGCACCGACCAAACGAGTGCGTGAGAAAGCAGGAGAAAGAGAGAAAGAGGGAGGGAGAGGGAGGGCAAGAGGAGTGTGTGAGAAAACAGTGAAAAGTGTCAGAGGAACAGAAAGAGAGAGAGAGAGAGAGAGAACGAAGACGACAACAATTAGCCAGTGTGTGAACAAGTTCTTGTTTATTGACTTTTAGGGGGGAAACTTTATTAACCTGCCCGGCCTTGAATGACAGACACCTGCTGTTGGCACTTAGGCTGTCATTAGCGCTGTGGGGTGCTGTGGGGGAAGGAGGGGTCCCTATCCATGCCCAGTGGTGCCTGCTGCTCCATTGTCCAAGCGCTCCATCAACCTGAGATTTGAGCACTACAGCGTTTACGATGATATTGCTCTTTGTTGGGTATCGTCGCTAAGCTGACAGACCTCTCTCCCCTCACTTGTCAGCAATCAAATTACGGCGAGTGAACCGACCAACTCCAGTTTGGTTCCCTTTTGTCCATCTGTATAAAAGTGCGTACAAGCGCTGTGGCGTGATTGGCTTCATTGTCTGGGTTGCCGTTGGTGAAGAGGGCGATTGTGAAAGAATCATATTTGCTACAATGCAACCAAAAACCGAAGAGTTTATAAATGAAAGAATGAAGAAGAAAAGCGGTCTGATATATTGAGTCATTGTGGAGGCTAAGTGAGGCAGTGGGGACACTGTGGAGAGGATTGGGTAGTCTGATTTCACACACGTCCCTGTGATAGAGGATGCAAAGATCTCTTCTCGTTTCTTTACTGGGGCGAAATACCTGCTGTGTGCTAAGCAACTGTTGCATAAAATCAGGGTGGTCATGGGTCAGTTTTGAGTAGGTTACAGAGTTTAATTATTTCATGTTAAATGAGTTGTAGGCTATATAGCCTACCATTGATTCTCAACCTTTTTAATTTCAAAGACTCCCAGTTTGATATGCATTAGGCCACAGACCCCATTTGTTTTACACTGTAAAATTGTGTTCTTTTAAGTCAAAGAGTTCATTTGGACCCTTACGGAACCATTTGGTTCCACACTCTCTGAGTTACAGAGGTCCCTATCAGTCATTTAGGTAGAGATCCCCTCCGGGGCCCCTACGGAACCCCGGCCCCACACTGAGAACCAGCATACTGGTGGCTTTGATAAATAATACACAATTTTCGGTCTGCTGCCTACATCTTGAATTGTTTCGTGCACACATTCCATCCAGCCAAATCCGAAGTGAACTCTGAGTGGAAAATGTAACCCATAAGCTAAAGGCTCTCTCAGAGTCAAATTAACACGTTGGATTTTACTGTGTGTGTAAATGGCCAAAGTATGTGTAAGCCAATGGCATGAAGACAACTACAATACATACAAAAAATAAATCTGATTCTGATCTGGGTATGGAAAAGGACACAACCTGTCCTTGAAGAGATGAGGCGACAGGAGAGTATTCCTACTGAGTGACACTTCCTCTAAAGTGCATAGTGTCAATGGCTGACTTTCAGCAGGCCTGATAAAAAACAACTGCCCTGGCTTTTATCGTCACTGCCGGGCTCAGGGAGCACTGATACCCGGCCATTACAAAGACAGCGCTAAGGCGAGCCTGGATGTGTGGGCTTCAGTATGTCTGCAACTAAAAGGAGGGTGTGTGTGTGTGTGTGTGTGTGTGTGTGTGTGTGTGTGTGTGTGTGTGTGTGTGTGTGTGTGTGTGTGTGTGTGTGTGTGTGTGTGTGTGTGTGTGTGTGTGTGTGTGTGTGTGTGTGTGTGTGTGTGTGTGTGTGTGTGTGTGTGTGTGTGTGTGTGTGTGTGTGTGTGTGTGTGTGTGTGTGTGTGTGTGTGTGCGCGTGCGTGCGTGCGTGCGTGCGTGCATGTGTGCTCGACTGCTCGTGTGCACATATCTGTGTGTATGTGTGGCAGAGTGAATAAAGGCAGAGTGCTCCAAAACCTCCTTGCCCATTCCAAAGGCTCTTAAGTATCATTTTGTACGAGTGTGTATTTATTTGCTCTCGTTCAGGAAATTAGGTAACTGGAAACCGAGAGCAGTTTACAACTAAACATTCACAAATATACAAGCTGCGTACATCCAACTTTTAACCTGACTGGGGCCAATATTCACTCAGAGGAACCCTCGGGCAAACAGATCAGAACTCAGCAAAAATATATTTGGTAGTCGGTTATCAGCTTGTCCTTCCGCCATCACAGAACGCAGCAATAAACTCATTTGTTTACTTTATACACTGTAGAAAAAGATTCAATACTAGATGTGGTGTTGTCTTTGCATCTTTTTGTGCAACTTCAGCTCTATCCCTGTCCGTCTGGCCTGCAGTCCTGTGTACGTATGAGAGTTGAAGTGATTAGCTGGAGAAAATTCCCAAGGATTACCATTCAACCAACAGTTACAGGTCAGCCCTGCCCGCCTTCAGAAATACCAAACTGTAAACAAGTCAAAGCATGACATAAGCACATGTTTTGCCCCAGTTTGCCTCAAACCTGCACTCTACTGTACCTTAGAAAAGGCAGCTCTATGCTTTTATAATACCAAATGCATATGTTGGAGTATGTGGCATGTGTGTGGAGTGACATGGCCCCTGTGTGGGCAGCAAACAGGCAGTGTTAATTAGGTATGGAATGATGACCTTTTGCCTGGCCTAAAGGGACCTTTATGTATAGCAGCCATGGAGAGATTAATAGGTATTGCTAGGCAACTTGAACGAGCAGTCTGCAAATTCTGTCCAGAGTCATTAAAAACACTTCATTTGACCATGTGAACACAAAAACGGCACACAGGTTTTGGGCATGCACTGCTAAGTTATGCTTAATAATGGTAAATCTCTAAGAATGTTTGTTTCTGTCGAGGTTAAGACTATAGATACTTTTGGGTGTGTGCTCAGAAAAACATTTATGCTGAGGGATATTTAGGACTTCTTAGATTCTTGCTGAGTGTTTATGTGCTTCTTATGGGTCCTTTGTGACCAATTTGCTGACTAAAGACTTGTTACACGTAGAGCAATATAAAGATGGTGCAGGCTATTTATGAGAATGTGGAATGAACAGTATTGTTAAGCCTTTTGTCCATTGTTCTTTCTCTCAGCCTCACACTAACCATAACATGCATATATCGCCAAAGCCTGCGCTCTGTTAGATGGATTGATGTCTGTCGGTGTAAATATAAATGTATTGTCGTCTACTGTAGGCAGTCATTTTGTGACCCCCAGAAACCTCTTAGGTCCTCCTCTCATCTATTGCCTTTTGGCCAGACTCTACTAACCAGTGAAGAACACAGACACAAGCTAGTTTCGTGAATTGATATTATGTATGTAGACTAACCCCCCCCCCCTCGGTCTTCTACTCTCCCTCGCTTTCCATCATTCTATCCAGTCCCTGACGTGTTTGAAATGTTCAAATGATCAAGAGGAACCCCTTTGGGAGGCAGCTCCTCAAGGGACTGTGGTGCTTTTCAAGAGGGACCCCTTTGGGAGGCAGCTCCTCAAGGGACTGGGGACAGGCAGTCCTTTGGGAGGCAGCTCCTCAAGGGACTGGGGACAGGCAGTCCTTTGGGAGGCAGCTCCTCAAGGGACTGGGGACAGGCAGTCCTTTGGGAGGCAGCTCCTCAAGGGACTGGGGACAGGCAGTCCTTTGGGAGGCAGCTCCTCAAGGGACTGGGGACAGGCAGTCCTTTGGGAGGCAGCTCCTCAAGGGACTGGGGACAGGCAGTCCTTTGGGAGGCAGCTCCTCAAGGGACTGGGGACAGGCAGTCGGCCAGCTTCCAGAGTAAACATATAATCATCCCTCGGACAGCTATAATTATATATGGGTCGAGAAGGAACAGAAGTGAGCGAGAGCTCAGCTAGGAAGCCGGGCAGATACACAGTAGCAGAGGTATGGAGTGGTGTGCTGTTCTCTTAATATTTGTTTTCTTCCATTAAATAAGGCCTATGGCTCTGTTTAAAGCAAACAATGATGCTTATATGCTCTGTTGTGTGACACTATCGTGTGGCAAAAATAGCAGATCTACAAGATCACAACATTGTACAACGTTGTGCAAATCAGGCTCGACGAGGATAGGGGTTGATGGAAAAGCAAGCACGTTGTGGCGAGTCAGGAGTTTGTTCTGAGCTGTGGTTGTTTCACGTAAACACGCTTACATAGACGCTGACGTATATATGGAGTCAATTGATGCCTGTTGGGGAAACGAGCACATTGTGCACGTGCACGGATGCACATGAAGCACATAGACACGCACATCTTACAGATACGTACTGTATGCATCGATAATACTTGAGTTAATATGAAATGCACACACACTGTCACCTTGCATGCATGTCTCCTCTCCACCCACATGCAGTAGAACCACACATGAAACAGTGGGTGGTTTCAGGGCCAGGGTAGGGAGCTTGCCTAAGGCCTGTTCTTTAATCCAACATCTCTCAACAGAGCGACTTTAATGCGGTTAACTAACTAGCAGGCTTTTGCGGTCGCCTGCTATTTCAACAGACCCCACTGAAGAAAAATTGATTGCAGCTCGCGGTTGGAAAATCAAATGACATCCAGGATTTGTTATCTGTAATTGGAAATAAATTTGTTGCTACTGAGCGGCAGAAATGAATCTGGCCCGTAAATACCTGTTTTGCTTTGCATCACCTGACTCGGTTTGAAACTGGCCAAGCCTCCATCTTTTATGTGAAAGTTCCCCTCTAATTTTCCTTGTCTACGGCACCCCGAGGCGGTTTGGGTGAGGGTGGGGAAGGGTGACATCACACCATTTAGACAAATTCCATGTGAAAGAAAGAAAAAGAGGAGGAAAACTTAAGCTATTCTCTATAAAACAGTGGAAACGCTATAAAGTTATAGGAAGCGATTAGCTGATAATTAAGCAAGCTAAGCAAGCCCCCCCAACCGCTATCGCACATAATTACGTCCACACACACCCACTCGCATGCACACACAAGACACACACACACACACACGCACACACGCACGTGCACACGCATATACACATACACACACACACACACACACACACACACACACACACACACACACACATGCATACACATAAACAACATTTGTACATTCATACACACACAACACACATACTGTACAAAGTAACGCACGCACGCAAGCACGCACGCACGCACGCACATGGTAGCCGAGCGAGATTCTCTGGGGCCACAGGTTCAGGCATCAGGAGCTGTAGGGACAGAGGAGGGAGGGCCGAGGGAGCACGCTGCAGCTGGGGTCAGGAGGAGCCACGTTAATCACCGCCATCCTGTCAACAACAAAGAGAGGGCCTCACCCTAACACCGTAATAACACCACGCACGCACGCAGGTATCACAGCCTGCCAGGCAGAGAGAGGTGTCACTAGAGAACCAAAGTAGAGGGAAGACATAATCAGATGATGCAATTGGAGTACAACAGGAGAGGAGAAGAATGGAGGAAAATAAAGAAACCCTCAAGTGGCTCCTTTTTGAGCTTAAGTATCACTTAATTACAACCACAGGGTGTTTTCTGAGGAGCAGACACCCCCATCTCTGCCCCCACATCCCCCCCCAATGAAAACGCTATAAATTACCTTCACTGGCTGGTGTTTGACATGAGTTATTACTTGTTTGCCCCACCCATCACAGAAAATGCTACCTTTTTACCCTCATATAGACACTCTAGAGCTAATTGCCAGACCTTGAGGCAACACAGATAGGCTACAACCTCTTCATGGCACTATTAGTATAGTGATCAGTGTTCAACTAGCCATTAGCATTGTATCACGGATACAATTTATGTTGTGACATGCACAGTGAAGATCGAGGCCAATCCATATATTTGCCGATTCCAAAGTAATTTTTAATTGATTGATTGAAGACTTTATTAACAGTTTGCCAAAAACAAAGATGCAGTTTAATACAAAAGGATGCTAAAAGGATAAACCCAAGAACGCACTATGGCTTGTTTCCATTGGGGTCCTTTGTATTCAATTAATCTACATAATAATAATGTTTCAATTCTAGTCGTGACGCTGTGTGTTTATATATTTAGCTGCCTGTTTCAAATGGCTACACAAATATTAAGGACTATCACATCCATCAGTACAGCATTGCTAGCATTTTAGCTACAGCTCTCCCAGTTCTGTGGTGGTACTGTGTGAGTGACCCCATAAATGATTTCCGATCTTCTAGTAGCCTTTGTGAATAGACAACCCAATGCTCTCATTAACTTCTGCTTGTATCTCTCTGTCTCTGTCTCTGTCTCTCTCTCTCTCTCTCTCTCTCTCTCCTCTTTCTTACTCCATCTATTTATGAAGCTATCTCTCTCACACACTAACACACTTTCTCTGCTTCCTCTTTCATTTAACCCTGCAAACCCTGTTTTTTCAAGCTTCAGTATCTGAAACATAAGCCTTTCCTGGAGTGGCCAGACTGTGACCCCATGTTGGGTCACATTACTGAGCAATGGACATGTTTAGATTTTTCCCTCCAAAGGAAAACATCATTAGGACCTTGGAGTGGATTTCACTTTCCCCTCATGTCCGCATCTCAGAGGTAATGGCCACATGCCCCCCAGCCACAACCGTAGCCTTAGACCTGACCTTCAACCTACTGGCCCTCAACACACACACACACACACACACACACACACACACACACACACACACACACACACTTGCATGCGTACACGTACGCATACGTAAACACACACAGAAACACTGACAATTTCAGCATTTACTCAAGCTTTTTCATCTTTTTTCTTTTCTTTTTTTCTTTTTCTTTTTCAAAGCTGAATTTCAATCCTACTCACACAAGTGCAAAGTCTCCAAACGGTCAGTGTTTTTCTCTCCCATCTGGACTGTCTCTGCTGCTACAGTTGTCTGATCTGACACTCGGCCTGATAATAGGGTCGGGCCCAAGTGAAACCAGAAACAATTTGTTTTGGTCTTAGCTATCATTCCATTTCCCATAAGCTGTGCCTCTCCCCTCTTCTCTCCTCTCAGCCCCTCTTTGTATCTCGTGCCAAGAATTAAAAGGCATGACTTTAGACACAGTGACACAAAGCAGCTGGCAATTTACTTTTTCCTCTTAGAAACATTACTAAAGGCCATCCCAGATTTACATATCTCATTCCAAATCACAGACCGCGTGCCTTTCAGAGGGCCCCAAGGTTGAAACAGGGCCTTAATTCTGCTCGCACAGAGGGAGCAGCACTTCCACTGCACCTCCCCTGGAATGAATAAGGCAGGAAGTGGAGTGGCTATACTCAACCCCCAGGCAGGAAGTGACATCTACTCAATGACGCTAGGCACCAGTTGTTTTGAATCTGCTGAGACAAGGAAGAAAAAAAGTTCTTAAGAGAAAAGATAGAGGAGAAAAAGAGCAGGAGGAAAGAGGGGAAAAAGTAATTTGATTAAAGTCATTGCCTACAGCAGCATTTCCAATTCTAAACATGTCTGTCCTAAACCCGCTGATGTAAACACGGCGTGCTCTCTGACCTCAGCGGTAAACATCTGTTCAGGGATAGGCTTTCACCCTCATTCTTAAACAGTCAGCGATGACATTGACAAACACGCTTTTAATCACCAAAAGCAACACATAAAATGAATCTTCATTATCTACTTAAGCAACAATGTAAACACCGCTGTCTTGTATATCAGAGCCGCTAGTCAAGCTATACAAGTAAGCTATGCTGACACAAAAGACGCAAAATTTTCAATGTTCTTAATTAGCTTCCCTTGCCTGAACAGCCGATGACAACGACCTCGCCTCTCATCCCCTCGTCGCTGAACTTGTTTCACTGCTTATGTTTGAGCTGTTGGTCTGAGTCTGACCATTCAAATCTCAAAATCTGTTTGGCGTTGACGACACCATTCCAAAAACAAACACAGGAGTGCGCCTAAAGTGTGATTTATTCTTGGTTATGCGATGGTGTCACACCATATAAGTCATGTTGCAATGTGTTATATTTATTGATTTTACAAAACTCTACTTTGCTTAATTTCTATACCTATTAGCCATACCCAGTCTAATCCTAAAGCTAATATAACTCTGAAAGTGAACCGTGGTTTTTCTGTGCATAATTCCCTGGAAGTACATATCTCTTCATCATGAGCATTTCTCACTGCATCTCAAATCTCTGCTACCTCTTCACCACTTCCACATCCGCCGCCACAAGCCCAAAGAACCCATACACCACTGTTTGTCTACAAGGTGTGGATGGTGATGCAGATATATTCTGGCCTTGGGGGGCCAGAATGATATGCCTCAGAGGGGAGGGGGAGAAGGAAGACCCTGGGCTGGGGTGAGGAGCAGCCGGCAGGGTCCGGGGCCTGGGCCTCGTAAAAAAAGAGCCGCAGCCGGCTGGGCCGAGGGGGAGGAAGGAGGCAATTAAAAAAGACCCACAAACGGCCTGAACATTGGGCACCAGCTGACTTTTATCATGTCAAGAAATAACGAAAAGCCCGGCAGGGCCAATGGTGAAGTAGGACAGAGAGAGGAGAAAGGGGGAGGGAGAAAGAGGAAAACAGAGAGGGAGAGAGAGTGGGAGGTGTGAGTGTGTGTCGGATGGGGACGAAGCCTGGCCGGACCACCGCTGAGAAAAGGGGCAGGCTATCAAGACAGACGACTTCCTACTGCAGTCTGATTATCCCCCAGAGGCCCGCGGAGTGCCCTATAAAAGCCTCCTCATTAAGACCGGCCCATTTATAGACGGCTTAATGAGTCTAGGCCACTAAAACAAGAGAGGGAATGAGGGACTTGGAAAGAGAGAGAGAGGGTGAGAGAGACCACTTAGTACTACGTTTGGGGTCTCTGTCCCTGAATCTGACCGCCCTCACTCAGAGGACAGTCTTTACTACACATCAATCACCTTTGATGGTAAGAATTACACATGGAGAGGAACACGAGGCAGGGTTGAGTTCAACATGTTGGCCATTCTCCCCCCCAGAGTATTTACTGTATATATCCAGTTCAGAGAAAACGGCCTGACCCTTAGGCTATACACACATTAGATACATCAAGAGAGATGGTGGGTGAGTGTGGGGGAAACGTGCTGTTACGGTATACACATATATATCACTATCAATACTGCATACGTTTAGGATGTTGTGAACCAAATATAAACATCTAAATGCTGTGTTTAACCGTCATCTCAGGATGTCGGTTGTGTTAACTTTCATGTTTGGCTGATGCCGTGGTCAACAGATGGCCTTGTAATGCTGATGGAAATAACTTGTAGCAATGATTGTCATGTTGCTGTACACTGTAAAGAGTGGTGTACAAATTGACCCTACTCCACAATTTCCTTGATGGACTGTCCATATGTATCAAATTTCGGATGCTTGCTGACTAATTGAGTCCACACAATATGCCATGGAGTAATCTAAGTGTCATGTGGTCCTTGTGAATGACTGTAGTCCTGGGTTTCAGACAGTAGCTTTGTCTGATTGACTCAGTAGATTTTAAGATATATTTATTGGCTTTTTCTGCCTTTATTGGATAGTGTACATGTATAGTATGGTGACCGGAAATGGGGATAGAGATGCGGGCTCAGCAGCCTATAGGTGCCTGGACTGCAACACTAGCTGCCCGAACCTCATCAGTAGATTTGAACCGGCAAAAAACATTACACCTTCATATTACAGCCGATCAAAAGAAATGGTGGGAAAATGAAAAGTAACATCAGTAACATCATATCCCGCACCATCTATATAAACTATTCAAATGGAACATTCTTTGTAAAACAACACTTTTAAATGTGTTGTTTCACTTTGGACGCTAGAAGTTACACTCCAATCCAAAGGAGTGAGTGTTGGGTCTTTGGCATCTGATGACTCTACAGGGGGGCAAAAAAGGTACATTGCAATCACAAAGGCTGTGCAGGTAGCACACATGACATTACCCTAGAAAAATAACAATTCAAATATAGTACGGCAGTCGAGGTGGATGGGTGGGAAATTTGGTATATAGTCTTTTTTATTGGCCTAAAGTATTGTCAATATACATACTGTATATTCATGAATCCACTTGCTGACCAGCTGTCAATATTGGGCAATTTTTTATAGGCAAATGTCAAACTTTCCTTTTGCTTGACGTAGCATGTAACATGTCAAACTAGGGGTTTCTCATGATTCTGAATCCATTCCAAGCATTCGTTTTGCACAAAATATACTCCTTGGGCTAAAAACAGCCATAGACCTCACATCATTTTGTGCTGACCTCATCACATTTGCCATGACGTATATGACTGTTTTTAGCCCAAGGAGTGTATTTTGTGCAAAACTAATGCTTGGAAAGGATTCAGAATCATGAAAACTCCATAGTTTGACATGTCACACGCTACTTAAAGCTTATAGAAATTTGACATTTTGGACAATTTTGCCTGCCACAGGATGTTAATGGTAGGTATGCCCAATAGTGACAGCCGGTCAGCAAGTAGATTCATGAATGTATGTATATAGACAATATTTTAGGCCAATAAAAACGACTATACCAATTTTCCCACATTAAACAAAAGAAGCCTGTCGGCTGCCGGACT
>NC_139718.1:22653959-22656459 GCF_964188405.1 Protomyctophum parallelum | reverse complement strand
GTCAAGAGTCAATTTATCCCCCGAGCAAGCAGGCCAGCTCAATGGTCAAAATGTCAGCACAGGAAGAAGATGGAGGCCTGTAGCTACAAATGTAGTTTAACATAACTTTATTGTCACGTCGCAGGTACATATGTATAAAAAGTGAACGTTCACCTCAGGACAAGACCTGTAGCTCAGATATCATTCAGACATCTGAGCTACATACAGTTGTTGTTACATGCTTAGATGTTATTCCTCGAAATCTGCTTCGATTCCAACTGTCATCTGTCATAACTCACCTTCCACAGAATGTGTCATATGCGGAAATCAGTTATCCACGCTAATGACTCAGCACACTATATGTACTCGAAAATCATGACTCGCCTCTTTGTGCTTGAGAAAGGACCGTGTGACCGAAACATTGACAGATAAATCAAGTGCAGATGATGTTCCAACGCACCACAGAAGAGATTACGTCAATTAAAATATATAATATATCGTGCGTGAATGGTGCGCGTGCACGCACATGCACACACACACACACACACACACACACACACACACACACCCACACACACACACGTAATGTTGGTACAGTAGCATTCAATCTCGTAGTAATACCGGTATCATGAAAGCCACCATTCAAAACGAACTGGGTTTTCATTTTCGGTGGGCCCCAGCCAATGCACAAATCTGCCATGTCGATGATGCAGCGATGATGTGACACTTCATGGTCTTTAGGCACAGTAGAACTTGTGGGGGAGTGGGGGAAGGGAGGGGGCGGGGGAGTTGGACCAGCTACTTTTGGGCTTTTTATATTACTGTGGCCTCTGTGCAGGGCCCCACCTGAGTGTTTTGGCTGAAGGACAGGCGGGAGGTGAACTCAAAACATGTTAGTTCTGCTCTTAGCTCTGGTCTTACTACACCTGCAGAAGAGCATGTTTGGATCCAAGATAAATCCTTTCCCTTCCCCCTTTGACTATTAAGAGAGAAGTGGAAAAAAAACAAAAGAGTTGAGAGCCATATTTCTTCAAGCTGTTCTTTTGGCTCTGAAATCATGAAATTACAGCCCTCTAAATATTTTAGTGTATTTTTCCCAGGCCTGCTTTTCATTACCAAACACTTCCAACTGAAACTGCCTGAAAAAAGTGAATAAAGTGAAATATTGCAGATCTTCTCACAGAAAGGCAGTTTAGGTGGACTGGAGCATGTGTCGATTGATTTCCCCACTCCATTCTTGACTATGTGCCCTATGTATAAATGAACTTTCCTTGCCCTATAGCTCGGCCATTGTTGTGTATGGCCTCTAAAGTGCTGTGTGCAGCTGTGGGGTTGCAGCCTGGTCCTAGTAGGGATTGAAAGAATCAGTATCTATCTCCTCACTGGGGACCTGAGAGACACTGAGCCCCTCTGCCTTCCCTTTGAAACCTCTCCCCTCTGGTGACTGGCAGACCATACAGTGTTCTGTGCTTTGTAAGTGACTCCATTGTCGGGGGCAGATTGAGAGGAAAAAAGGGGGCTAGCCCCAGGGAGAGAAAGGCAAGGTGAAACAAAAAGGTCTGGCTCTGTGGTCTGAAGAGGGCAGGAACGGATCAAAGGGCTGGGCGCTGACCTGCGGCCTTTGTCCATCAGACAGCCCTGGCTTCATTTAACCTCTCTCTGGAGGCCGGGCAAAGCCCGCTGGGATATCGCGCTACAGGAACCCATGCCCTATGGGGACATCTCAGTACCTCCTCTGCAGCTCGCTCCGTTCCTTCCTCCCCTCACGGCGTCTCCTCCTCCACCCCTCCACCTGGGACCAGACAATATCACAGGTGAAAGTGGATGGGAGGGGTTGGTTTTTCGCATCGCCCCAACCTGTCAGGGATCCACCACAAAGGGAGCTGAGCCTTCTCTCCGGATGCCCGGCGGCCAGGTCTTACCTTACTGCACAGCATTCACAGGGCCTGCTGCCTTCCCGGCCCTGGCTCTAGTGTGAGAACCGCAGCATGGAGAAAGTCAGGGGAGAGGGGAGCTCCCAGTCGCTCACCTGGGGATGGTAAACCTCAGCTATGTGGCAAACAAAGGTGAACTTAGTGGATCTCTGCTGCATTGTTTGGTTGTGGAAACTTAAATCTTTGAGCCTTAATCAACTGTTGAATGGGGAGGATTTTCTATGGTTTGAGGGGCCATGTGTGACTTTTAAAGACCTGTCCATCATGCTTACTATAGGGTTAGGCTTGACAAACATGCAATGCAGAGCACCTATAGGATCCCTTCCAGGAAGGAAAGTCAAATTAAACATTTCAGCGGTAACGAATCAATACAAGATTCATTATTCTGCCATAAACTGATTTAAATGTGCTCAAATTGGATTTCTGACATGGTTACATTTCATTTGAGCAATGTAAACATATTCTTTCTCATGAAAATAAAGCTCCTTTGAATGGAAGATCGGATGGCATGCAGGACTTTATGATGATGTAACTGCATGACCATGTTATAAAACAACAACTTGATTCCATGTAGGGAACTTATATCT